>NW_024583695.1:45610-47799 GCF_018398535.1 Haplochromis burtoni
TACCGAACCGAAAGCACTGTATCGAACGGTTCAATATCGATACGAATATCGTTGCACCCCTAATATATTTATATATATACATATATATATGCACAAAGCTCCACGTAAGTCAAAGAAAAACAAACAAGTTACATGTTACAGTAAGGTTAACTACTATGTACTACTGTTTCAGGTTAGACAAGAAATACATTCACACATCAGTGGGTTCCTGTCATGTTTCTGTCAACTTATCAAGTCAAGATTCTATCAGTTGCTTTGTGTTTAATCTGTGCATCAGTCCTGCACTGGCACACAATATAGGTTTAACAAGACACATACGAGCGTAACACGGTCAGATATATACAAGGCTGTATGAGATATAAAAATACAGCAACATATATCAAGAGACACACATTTAACCTAATGAGAAATCAAATGCTTTTTACGTTTAATAGTACTTTAATGCATCTATCATCCTCTGCTTCTCATTAGCCACAATACGGCGAGAGACAGGGTACACCTGCCTGATGCAGGGCTAACACAGAGAGACTGACAACCTTTAGCATTTACTCACACCTATGGGCAACTTAGATTCACCAGTTAACCTAACCCCACTGACTTTTTGTCTTTGTACTGTGGGAGGAAGCCGCACTAACCAGAGAGAACTCACACACGGGAGCAGAATGCCAGATGGTGGAGTCAAAGTCAGGACCTTCAGTGCTAACAACCAGCTCACCATGCTGCTATTTTTTTTTTATATAAATGAATAGCAAAAGTACACTAGTAAAACCTAGCTCATTAACTTAGCCATACATAAATGTGCTTAACCCTTGTGTTGTCCTCGGGTCAAAAATGACCCCTAGGTAAATGGCAAACAAGTATATGGGAATCCCGAGGACAACACAAGAGTCAAATTACTCAGATCGCAGGAGAAAAGAAGAGATGTAGTGCTATTTCACAGAAAAACACTTTGTTTGTAGTTGAGGAGGCTTTGAAAATTAAGTTAATGAATCTTTTGCTTTTCTTTTTGTTGAAACATCTCTGAGCTGCTGATCGCTGGACCGTATAATACAATTCTGAGTACAACTGGACCAGGACAGTTCACCCTGAGATGGACACCGTTTGAAAGACAGGATGGAGAAAGTCAGCCCTTCTGCTTTTTTGTCCACACACTTTCCAAGTCAGTAACTTTTACCTTACTTTTACTTTAACCTTAAAAAGTCCCAACGAGGATATGTGAAATCATTCAGAGAAAGTAGAAAGTTTCTTTATGAATGTGATATGTTTAATTGTCTTATCATACAAAACTGAGGCTGGAAAAAAAGGCTGATGCCATTTCTTCATTTTCCAGCCGTAAACTACATTCAGGAATGTTAAAGTCTTACTTTATCAGAAAACCATTCTGTCCCAATCATAGCTAGAAAATTACCCAAATATCAAACAATAAAATGATGACCACTCATGCTTTTCTTGAATAGTTACTTGTCTCACACTTGATCAGTGAGTTATCAGAAAATAAAAAGAGCATCCAGGACACCAATGCTTGTTTATGTTACACTGCATCGTATACATTAAATGGGAGTTGTGCTGTTGAAGCTATGATGTGATGCTTTTATGCTCCAATTTGGTTATACATGGTTAAATTTTAACTTTAGATCATGATATTTGGAGTACGTGTGAATTTACTGATAAGCCCAAACACGTTTTCAGAAATGATATCCACATGAAAATTTCATGAGGATTAAGGTTGTTCCACCCCTTTCCTCCTGGCATCAGCTGGTTACAGTGCAACTATGGTGGGGAAAAAACCCAAAAACGTTTTGCTTAATTTTTTAAAATTTTAGTTTTCAAACAATTTAAAAACCTTAGTAACAACATTGTAACTATATATGTTATTACTAAATTTAGAACAGTAAAATATATTATTGCTTTAGTGAAAAATACAATCTGATTACAGTAACACGTTACTTTGGAATGTGTTGCACCCAAGACTGCTGACTGACTGGTTTAGCTGTCCTCACAGTTTTTTTTATCTGAGCAGATTACAAGATTACGTGAAGACAAGTAAACGTACTAAAACAGGAAAAATATCTTACCTGTTAGAGAGGAAAGCAAAAGTGTCTGTGAAGGTTCTCAGTCATCCAGGTCATCGTAGTCAAAGGAGCTTGCAAAGAAAAGCGTCTGGACTTCTTTAAGTTGCTTGAAGACGT
>NW_024583695.1:50512-51880 GCF_018398535.1 Haplochromis burtoni
CGTTACGGGACCAGTTAATCGAATCCATAATTCTTTAGGTTTTAGAGAACAAGACTGAGAGACTCTTTGAGGGTTAGAGTTAGAGTTAGACGAGACTAGACAAAAGAAATAGAAGTAGCAGCAGGGAAGATAAGGCAAGGAGAGGGTGAAAGATGCGTCCACCTCCTCCAAGAGCCAAAGCAAGAAAAAAATGTTCAAATTTTAAAATATTCAAATTGTTAAACACTTAACATTTTATTCCCTGGTCAGAGGATTCAAAATTAAACAGAAAACACAATACCTAAATTCAATAAATCTATACAAATGCCACTGATTTGTTCTCGACCTGTTAGCTAAAATCAAACTGTAGCTAAGACTAAAAAGAAGTAAAGTTCCACACTAGCAAACACCAGACTGTTCAACAAATAGCTAGCAAATAGCTAACAGAAAATCATTTCTGCCTCCAAGAAAATAGATTTTCATGCTCAGGAATTATTTTCTGTTAGCCAGTTTTGGAAAGATCTGGTGTTTACCAGCTAACTTGCTAGTAGCGCATTCTGCTGTTAACAGGCCGTTATCATATTTAACATTTCATCCTCAAAATTTGCAGTGTGAAACTCATCACTAACTTAAATGGAGAACACTGACTGTTATAAACATTATAGACTTGATACCAAATTTAAAAAGTCGCTGCTAAAGGTGCGGCACACTGTTGCCATTTTTAAATTCACTGTTCCTCCTCTAACAGGGGGATCATTAAGCATTAAGCAACATGGTTTCCTTGTAGCCCAATTATAAATAAAAACATGTTTTTGGTGGTTCAAAATAATTTCCAGATCAGCACAAATCTACGCCACTAGTGTTCCTGAATATCTGACCGTTGAATTTTAACTGGGAGAATACTAACAAGGCTACACCTAACTAAAACTGAGTTTATTTTGAATCAACTTTATGGCTGATTGTGAATATTACCTGCTAATAAAAGGATTTGTGTTGCCATGGCCCTGCTTTTATAAAAGAACCACCCAGACTTTATTTTATCTTTAATTATTCAGCACCTTTTTAAATGTAACCAGAGGTGATATAAATAAAATTCTTAACTTTGTGACAGCATTTGTCAGCCAATCAGGTTGACTAAATCTTTGTGTGCTTTTAAAAGAAAAATCTGTTTTGTTGATCAGAAGTTCTTTAACGATTTTCTGCTTGTTTTAGTTGTCCTGGTCGTGGGATCTTTCATTTCAGCTCTGATTCTTCCCTTCCCTTTCATGTTTCAAAAAAGCACCTCACAAAACTTTCGACACGGCGTAACTCGGCTCATAACCGTAGCACGTCGGAGCAGTGTGCTCACGTGATAGAGCGGCTGTGTGTATTTGTAGCCTCATCCAGCAT
>NW_024583695.1:52967-54219 GCF_018398535.1 Haplochromis burtoni
GGTATTGGCAGATATCCAAATTTATGATATCGGTATCGGACATTAAAAACTGGTATCGTGCCATCTCTAATAAACACTTGAATAAACAAACTAATTGATTTATTGATTCATTAATAATAATAATAATAAAGCAGGCCCAATGCAGCAGTTTATACAATATGCTAGGATTCAAGTAACATAAAAAAAATAAACTGGCTAGAGAAAAAACTTGCAAACTGAGCTGTAAAACTAATCCTCTCCAAAAAGAAAAGCAGAGCATTTCTTGATGTCCAGAAAACTATGAACACAACAGGCACAAATGTCTCGATGAATTTGGTGGTTTGTTCAGGTTTTAATTGATGTTTAACAGAACAGCAGCAAACATATAATGCTGGAACCTTTTCTTTTTAAGAAACTGAAGCCAAAGATGTAAATGACCAAAAAAAAAAAAAAAAAAAAAAGTTTAATAAACTATCAACACCTGTCAGGTACCTCCTGATGACCTGTTAACTAAAGTAATAGGGACAATTTTTCAATAATATTTTCACATAAAAGATAGAATAATAGAAAACAGAAAATTAAAACTGTGCTCTTCACCAGCCTGTACAAACAAAAACAAAACATTAACTGAAAGGCTGCGAGACAATTTATGAATGAAGACATATCATTTACAACAAAAGGTACCACACGGTGATTAGTTTAGTTTCTGAACTAGTAGGATCAAAAACATTGGCTTGTTCTCCACAGTGATGTGTTAAAATAATCAGATCAGGTCCATCAGTCAGAAACGGAGCCTTGAGACATCTGAGATGACGTTGTTGAAGCTCTTTGTCGACGTTTCTCATAATATTTCTAAAAAAAAACAGAAAAGTGAGAAACCAAACATCGTTAGGCCAAGAGTGTGATTTTGTGTACTGAATGGTGTGTGCGCATGCGTACCTGCAGGTTGTTGTAGTGTTTCTGGCTGCAGCAGTGGAGTTCCTTGGCGGTCTTCTCATTCAGGTAGAAAACAGAGCAGATGTTACAGAAAAATCCTGATTTTGGGATCACAAACTCCTGACCTGCAGAGGAGTAGAAACAGGAAAATTAGACAAGTATTAACACAGCATTTGAATCGCGTGCGTGTGTGTTTATGTGTGTGTCTCACCGAGGGGGCTATTGGGGTTGAACTGAGGCAGTCTGAAGTCTGCTACAACACACGGAGACTGAGAGCGAGATCGCTTTGCCTCAGGTCCAACAAGCTCCCTCCTGCGTTTACCCACAACTGAAAATG
>NW_024583696.1:0-8671 GCF_018398535.1 Haplochromis burtoni
TCATAAGTTTGCAATCTACATTAAGCTATAATGGCTAAACAAGCAGTTAGGACTTTCTTTTTTTCTGTGATAAGCACAAAAATTAAGTTAAAATTAAACCAAAGGCACAGAGATATCTGATAATGATGATTAGGCAGGTGGAAGATCTCCAGGTTTTCACTGTACTTCATTTGCTTGTAAGAGTCACATTCTCTTCTCTCGCAAACTGAAAAGAAAACAGAAATCCACCCTGGTCAGATGCTTACCACAATGCATGCTACTCCAGGTACCTCCCATCCCTTTCATTATGAATCACAAATAATATGATGTAAAATTTGATGTTACCTTTTCATCAGAGGAGGTTGGCAACGTCTTTCCTGTGTGGATCGTTTTGATCTTTGTAGCCCTGGTTAACAATCCAATTATTAATAGTAGTTAGATGGTCATCTGTCATAACACCTTTGTTTTTAAGCTGGTCAGACCATTCCTTTACCATCTTTTCACTGTGGTGTGGAAAACTTTTTTCAAAATCTTTAAGTCTGCTTTTGCTTATATTTGGTTTCTGAAAGTTTTTGAAGTTCCTGCTACTATCCAACCAGAATCTTGGCATTGAACCAAGGATTGTCAGCTTGAAAGTACCCACAACATCATCATTACTTATGGCTGCAGCCAAGAGGTCTCTGAAGGCTTGTGATTTTGTACTGGGAAATTCATAATGTACTTCTGCAGGCACATAAACTGTTGGAAGTTCACGGCCATGAGAACTGTCCACTTTAGAAATGAGATTTCGATCCAGAGGAGATGAGTTTGTTGCCACTTCAAGCATGGCTTCTGCTAATCTGCTATTCTGGTTCAATTTTCTGGCATTCAATATGCTACTCACTGGTGGCTGGTGATCTGCATTGATGAACTTTCCAGTTCCTTTATTTTTTTTTGCATATTTTTGCCAATGTTTGTATTTTATTACTTTTCCAACTTCTTCCTGGCGTAACTTTTTGCTTTCTTTTATGGCATTTCTGGGTCCAGCTCCCTCTAACATGTACCAGTCCCCTCCCCTGATCGTTTTAGTTAATTCTTTCCGCTTGATGAAAGGCTCCCATTGGCCTGGGTGTCTGAGGAGAGCATCAGCCTCCACAGATCGAAGACGATTTGCTTCCAAAGTGATCTCTTCTTCACTGGCTTGTGGTTTCATTCCACGTGCCAAAGCATGAAACAAACAGCTCTTGCCTTTGTTGTCTATGCTCACTGTCTGGTTATTGATGTGCACATCATAATGGCCATTGGGGTATTGGTCACTCTTTGGTCTGTAGATCAGGGTCACAGTTTGATTGGCATGTCGAGTGTCTGGGCTCAGCTCTTGCATTTTCGTAAGTCTTCCATTGCTGTCCTCTGTTAGGATGACAACTTTAGTGCCAGTGGCTTCTGACAGGACTCTGATATCAAGGATGGTGCCTGCAGTCGTGGAGTTCTTGATGTTTTCAGCATGTGATTGTGAGCGCTGACATGCATGTCCTTCAAAGTTGTGTTTAGAATTCAGTTTTATTGGCATGTATGCAATGTAGTTTTTGTTCTGTCCAGCTCTGAGATTTTCCTCTGTTCTGTCACTCTCTAAACCCTTTCTCACATATTTACCAATAACACCATTTGCCTTGTCTTTAACAATAGAAACAATGTGACTGGAGACCTTCTGGTGGAAAACTTCTACCAAAGCATCAGCCAATAAAGTACTAATGGTGCTGGCTAAATCCTGCTTGAATTCTTTCAGCAGTTTAATGTCTTCTGCAGAAAGATCACTTACATTCACAGTCTCTGATTTTTGTTGCTTTTCGTTAAATATTTTCAGCTGTTCATGAAAATTTGAAAAGAACTTTTCTGACAGGCTGAGCACTGCACTGATGGCTTCTCCTGCCAGTGTGACCATGTGGACACCTTGTATAACTGTCAGAATTGCTTTTGCTTTTTTTCCAGTGTGTGATTTAGCTTTTTCAATCACTTTGTAGAGGGATGAATTCAGTTTGTTCTGCCAGCTGAGGTCTGCATAGAATGGCTGTATTGCAGTTTTGCTTAACTCTCTGAAAACGGCCAGCAGCTCTTTCTTTCTTCTCTCGTCATTCAGGAGATCATGAAGTTGTTTTTTGTCCTCAAGTTGTGAAAGAATAATGAGATCTACTAATGTAGATGGAGGCTCTTTTTCTATTTTTAATTTCACTTCGTGATCAGTTCTCTCTTTCACCTTGCTTTTGATTTCTTCTAATATTCTTTTAATTATTTCATCTTCTGCCTTTCCCAGTGCATAGGTGACTAATTCTTCTGCAAATTTTTTAGCTGTGTGTTTTACTGCATTCTTCATATTTGCCTTTAAAACAGCACTGAAGCCATCTTTAGCTTGTCTAGAGAGAAATTGTGGCATTGACTTAAGCTGTTTGCCAAATTTAACCAAGGTTTTAAAACATTTGAAGCCCTTTGATATCAGTTTTCCAACTCCGAACCCAATGAGAGAGACACCAATAGAAATGGCTTTGTCTATAGCCCATGACTTCCAGCTGAATTGTCCTGTCACCATGGCCTCAATACCAGTGATGCAGTCTGATATTCCCTCAATAATGAGTCCCATTCCAACTTGAGCAAAGGTGCCAAATGTAATTGCAGTGAGCAGTGCTCCTCCAACAATCTGTAAAACTCCAAGAGAGAATACCAGCAGACCTTCCCATGAGAAACGAGGTTTTTCTTCCACAGAAAATACATATTTCAGACCTCGTCTGTAGAGATTGTGAGCTTCATCTTGGAGATCTTCATCAGCATCTGAAAATAGTGAGAACATCGGGGATTTTGGGGCCATTCCATCTCTCCCTTTCTCACTTATTTCTTCTAACTTTTGGATAGCCTCGGTAATGTTTTTGTCTAAATAACTATACATTGTGGACCTGGTTGTTAACTGTTTTTCAAGGCTGGTTGGGTTGCTGTTGGCTGAGTTTGCAGAGGACAATTTTACAAACTGAAGACAGACTATTAGTTCCTCACTGAGAATCTTCAAAGATTCCTGTGCCTTCATTAGATCATCTATGGCCTTAGTGAGGTAATCTGCTTTCTTTTGTTGTATAGTACAGTATGCATGATTGTAAAAAGCTACAGCTGCCCAGCTTTCATCCTGTTTCATGGCTTTTTCAAACAGTCTGGCTGCAATATCCCACTTTTTTTCATCCAGTGCAATATTTCCAAACTTGATGTAGTGATAAATGCTGGAACATGGTGAAGTCTTACTTTCAGACTGACTTTTTGCCTTTGACAAATCAGCTTTCAGACTCACTTGCAGTTCATTTCTTTTCAACTGATCAATTTCTTCTGATTTAGTTTGCAGCCAAATCGCCCAGAACTCATTCATGATGGCAACAACAGCTCTTTCCTCATCTCCATCAGTGGTGTCATAAATATGTTGAAGTGTTTCACAGTATTCTGAAAACAGGTCCTCCCGCAGTTTCATCTCAGCAACATCGTTCATCATGTGACTTATCTTTTCTGCTGCAAGTCTGTCTCTTGTGCTCTTGGCTTCCTCCAGAGAGGACACTGTGCTGAAAGATGGCTGCAGGTGTTCAGTGGAAATGATTATCTGAGCAGATCCAGGTTTACCTTTGCGTGCAGTTCGTCCAAAAGCCTGGAGTTCCACTCTTGTGTTCTCAGAAAGGAAGGAGAGGATCACAAATAACCCTCCATTATTGTTCACCTTTAGGGACACTTTTATGTCTGTGCCACGGCCGGCAAGGTTTGTGGCAACAATGACATCACCAGGAAGAAGCTCCTTGTCTATTTTACTCAAACTGTCTCTGTCACTGTGGCAGTAGAGAATCAGTTTTTTACTTGGGATGCTGCTCTTCAGCTCTTCGTAGATCTCTTTGGCTTTGTTTATAGTTTCACAGATCACCAATGCTGCTCTTCCATCTCTGTATGAATTTGGGGAAATCTGAGCCATGACCACATCTTTTATTTCAGATTTCCATTCTTCAGCTGTTTTTTTCAGAGTACCTTTGACCTCAAATAACTTCTTCCTGCTGAATGTTGGTATTTTGCACACAGAGAGATTTGGATACAGGTCCTGCAAAAACTGAATGTCTGCTTTGCTCCCCAGTGTTCCTGTTGTTCCGTATATTTTCCCCTGGTATTTCTCAAAAAAGGAGATGTTGGAAATGTAGTTTGTCACTGTTGAAATTGTGCTCAGTTTGACTTGGTGTTTAATCTCCACAAACTGCTGCAGACCATCCCCCCATTTCTTATTCAGTTCAACAATACCAGTGGATCTGAAGTCCACTGGACAGACGTTGTCATTTTCTACGACATATTCTCGTCCTTCTTTCAGTAACATTGCCAGAAAGGCATTCTGAACCCACACTGAGACTTTCTTCTCCACCAGAGTCTTCAAGAATCCAGGAATGCTGATTTTGTCTTTATTGTTTTCACATGGGGTGTACTGAATCCTCTCAGAGATCAATTCTGCAATGGGCTTGATGAGAACTTCTTCTGACTCATAGAGAGGACAACACAATCCTTCCTCCAAGACAAGAAATGAAAGCTCTGGGATGTCCCGGTCATTATATGGACTGCACTTTTGAAGACAGAGCAGTCCCTTGTCATCTAGCGTGTAAACAGTAAAGCCGTAAGGGACATAGTCCTCAATTTCTTTGAAAAAGTCAACCATAGCATCCTGACTCACTGTTTTCAGTTTACTGAGAATTTCATGGTTTTCACTCTTGTAGATATCTTCTGAAAATCCTTTTGGCACAATGTTGGATTCTTCAGCAATAGTTAAAATAGCCATTGGATCACTAATTTCAGTGTCTTCTGTGTTCATTGAGTCATAGATAGCCTTGAAGAATGAAGCAGGAGGACCTCTTACAAATGTCTGATGTCCTGTAGATAGGAAGCCATACTGACTGACGTGGCTCCAGATCATGGTGAGAATAATGTTCAGGTGCTGCATGGACACCATGGGGCTGGACAGGTATGTCAGCTGCACTCCCTGATCCAGCAGCAGTGAGTCCACTTCATCGATAATGATGCACTGAAAGTTACGATCAGCCCTCACATCCTTCATCTCAAATATTTGGCGAAGGTGATCAGCAGCAAAGGCTTCAATGGTTCCATAGACCACGTCCTTCTGATAGCATTCTTTCCGATCTTTATCCTCATTTTTATTTGTGTTTGTGTCGACTGTAATGCCAAAGTATTTGTAAAATTTGGACCATTCTTCAGCATCTCTTTGACATAACACAGAGGAGCTGGACACCACATCCACCTTTTCACCTCTAAGCACACGCAGCACTGCAAACATCGCTATGACACAAGACTTCCCTTCTCCAGTTCCCATCTCCAGGAGCTTCCCAGTGTCAGACAAGGCCAACAGGCACCAGCTTATCATCTGAGTGGTTCGTGGAAACCACTTCCTTTCATCTTTGTGGAGGTGTACAGCATTGCATAAGACTGCAAGGATCTCCTGAAGGTCCTCAGTCTCCATGCTGTGACTCAGAGTCCTAGCTCGCCGTATATCTGTGTGATTTTTAATTTCACCAGTTTTGATTAAGTTTGTTACATGAGTTACTATGTTGTATGATTTACTCAGTGTTTGTCCATCAATTTCTTTCATCTGCTGTATTTCATAAAAAAGGTTGTCAATGCTTTCAGTTTTCTCATCTTTAAGGCTCTTTTCCAGATGCTGGATCAGATTCTTAGTTGTGCATGAATCTATGAGCTCAAAGAGAGATTTGTTGTTTTTATCTTTCCACTTGGAAGAAACCCGATATGTTTCCACCAAATGTAAAATCTTCATGATGGAAGTAGAGCCTTTATCATGATGGTGGACAGTTAATGCTTCAAGAAACTTTAAGGCCTCTACTTGTGACCAAAGCCTTTGTTCTCCAAGATTTGAAACCATCTCAAAAACTCCTTTAGTGTCTTTTTTTGAGTCTTGAAATTGTTCCACACAGGCAAATAAAATCTCCAAACATGATGTGCCTGCAGGAAATGTCATGTTTTTAATATCTTTTATTTCTTCAGTAAAGACTCGTAGGACAGTCTCAAGAAACGTCAAAATGAAGACCTCATTAGAAAGCAATTCCTTTCCAGCGATTTTCTTTGAGATTTTTATGATTTTACTTTCAGTGATCGTGTCCTTGTTTAGATTGCTGTGGAGCACCTGAAAAAGGGCCTTAATGAACATGTGTATCAGTCCCACATCTTCACTGTGAAATGTACTCATGAGGTTCTGCAGGACCTCTGCAGCAAACACCAGGGAGTCATTGTCTTTGAGTCTTGAAAGTTCCAGAGCATGCAGAGCACTGAGACTTTGTTTTTCAATGATGAATCCACGACTCATCTGAGGGTTCCCTGTTTCCATTGCCTCTATGCCACGCTGAATGTAATCAGACACAAAATCATCAATTGTACCATAAACAATGTCTGCTTCATAGACATCCTGGAATGATGGATGAGTCTTCTTCATGTTTGTGTTAAGTGAAATGTTAAGGTGCTTGTAGAAGTCAGACCACTCCTTTGTTTGCTCCTCTGAGTGAACATCAGAGCTCAGCACAATGTCCAATTTGTTTCCCATGCAGACTTGCATGGCTGCAAACATGGCTGTAACACATGGGTCTTCTTCCACACCAACCAGTTGTACCACTCGACTTTTCTGAGTCAGCACCAGTCCACACCACCGCACCACCTACCTCACTGTGGGCCACCAGCCTTTTATATGAAACACTGCTTTGCAGAGCTGACACAGACACTTCTGTATGTTGTCTGCATTCAAAGATTCACATTTAAATGAATCTTTATTAAAAGGTTCTTCTTTTGGTACATTTTCTGTATATTTCAGGACACCAGTGTTAATGTTTTTTATCATATCAATGACAGAGTCATCCAAATTCCACAACATCTTTACTTCTGCTAAAACTGTAGTTACAATGCTCTCATCGTTTCCTCTTAGAGTCTTTTGGAAATCCTGACAAAATCTCTCAGGAGCAGCATATTCAAGGAGCTGGATTAGAGAGTGCCCACAGTCATCTATCCAGTCTGGTGGTATGTCATACACTTGTACCAAGGTAAGGATTTCAGTTATGGAAGCATCATCTGCATATTTCTGTGACAGTGCTTTAAGCAGAGTGACTGCCTCCATTGGAGTCCATTGGTTTCTTTGCACAAGTTTAAGGAGCATTTCAGTGGATTCTGAGTGGGCTTCTTTTCCATTTAGATCTGTGAGTGTGGATAAGAGAAGCTTTAAACACTGGATTTCCATCTTTAAAGTGAACACAGAGGCTCTGCTGACTGTACTCTGCAGTGATGATGTGAGGGTGCTCAGGAATTCAATTACAAAGAGGTTCTCAGTGGAAATCTCATATTCTGCCCATTGTTTGGCTATTAGAACTGTATCATTATTAAATCTTTGATGGTCACTAAAAAAGTGCATCAGGTTCAGATACAGGGCTTGAGTCAATAGGAAATTCTCAAAAACAGTGCATGCTGATTGGCTGATGGATTCCACTAGGGACTGCATATGATTGGAGATGGTGTGTAAGGAAACTTCTTCAGATATCTCCAGAGACAGAGCACAGAGCTCTGTGATGAACACCTGAGTGTGCTGCAGAGTGCTGATGGATGGAGGAGCATTAATCCACTCATCAAACAGAAGTTTGTCCAGGACTGAAAGGATCTCACTGAGCTGATCAGCTGTCAGCTGAGTGAGACTGAGACTTGAAACCTCACCACTGCATTTTGTAGTAAGAATTTCAAGAAGCTCATCACTGCCACTACCTGATTCATCGTTACCTTTAAAGTCATCCAGATGCCATATTAGAACATCTTGCTTGGATTCATATTCATGAGAAATGTGGCTGCTCATTTGCTTCTCAAGCTGCTCTTTGGCTTGTTGGTGAGATTCTTGTAGTCTTTGATTCTCTTTCTTCCTCTCCTCTTCTCTTCTCCTCTCTTCCTCTCTCCTCTGTCTCTCCTCTTCTCCTTTCCTCTTCTCCTCTCTTCTCCTCTCCTCCTCTCTTCTCCTCTCCTCCTCTCGTCTCCTCTCCTCCTCTCGTCTCCTCATTTGCTCTTGATCTCTGATTGGCTTATTAAAGCAATATTCACACTCATATGCGTCATCGTGACCAACTGGTCTGTAGTATTCACCTCTATTGAACACATATATGACTCGACCATGAATCTCAGTTTTGTAAAGGTCATTGAATGATTTGCATGGAGGCAAGACTCGATAACATTTGCAGCATCTAAGGTTATTGCCCATGTTACTTTCTTTTGGGACCTGGTTCCCCATTTTGATGACTTCAGCAAACAAGTTGTGGTTACCTGAAAGATAAGAAAAAAAAGAGGGATTAAATGATCACAGACTCCACTTTGTTTTATCCAGTAAGGCAAGGCAAGGCAAGGCAAATTTATTTGTATAGCACAATTCAACAACAAGGTGATTCAAAGTGCTTTACAGAGACATTAGAAACAAAAACAAATAAAAAGTATGATTTAAAATTGATTAAAACAAGCAAACAAACAAACTAACTAAACACACACATTTCACACCTGTTTTCGCGATCTGAACCCTTATCGTAAGGGGAGCTACCAGTCCTTCTGTGGACGAGCTACTTTCTATTTTAAATTCCCTGAATTTAAAATACTCTCTAGACCCAGTCTAGACCCAGCT
>NW_024583696.1:43597-45148 GCF_018398535.1 Haplochromis burtoni
AGCCTCATTTCGTTGACTCTGAAAGCTATCCATTGCAGATTTGATCGCCAGCAACGCATGACGATCATAAATCCGAAGGGAGGTGACACCAGAAAAAACTAACAAAAACACTTGCATACCATATAAAATAAACAAACACATGGACGAAGGCAGCAGCACAGCCAAACACAGGCGCCATCTTGACCTTCAGTCAAGCTTTGTCCAGCCACTGGTAGCAGTGAGGGTGGAAGAACACGCATGTGCCCACAATACCATGAGACACTTACTGTGGATATGGTCCATCAGAATAATGCAATTTGACTGCATGAAATGCAGCAGGGAATATAGAAGACAACATACATTTTGAATCTAATAAAAAGGGGAAGAAAAGGTGTCATAGGTCAACGTGCCATTATTGAACTGCCTGGTCAGCGTGGTGGAAACGTAACCATCTGTGCTGCCAGATAGTTATGTTTGAACCCCAGCAGCTATGGGGTTCTTCACAGTCATGTTACTGTTGGGCCATACAACACTGAACTTCTAGCAACATTCCTGGATGGCCTACAGGATGCTTTGCTTGAGTAGAGAGATTGTGAGCAGGCAGAAAATGTGAGCGTTCACTGAGGTCCAAGTATATGCAACTGGTTTCATAATGAGCAGCATTTTATCAATGTGTTTCTTCCACCATACTCTCCCTTTTAAACCCTATCGAGGAGTTTTTCTCAGCATGGAGATGGAAAGTATACGACCGAAACCCTTACACACAGGAAAATCTACTTCAAGCAATGAATGGAGCATGTGGTGAGATAGTACTGGAATCTTGCTAGGGCTGGATCTGGCATGCTAAAGGATTCTTTCCTCGTTGCATTGCAAGGGAGACCTTAACATATGATGTGGATGAAGTCCTGTGGCCTGACCCAGCACAGAGGCATGATGCTGAGGCAGATTAAATTACCTGAATATCCTGTAAATATATATAATTTTTTTTAAAGGAAAAGGAAACTTTTTTATTGCAGTTCTTTTTTGTTAAAATGTGAGTACAAGAATAAATGAATAGATAAATATTATTTTCCCACTATCCCACAGTGTTTTGTTTCCATTTCTGTAGTGTGTAATAGTTGCTAAGTTGTGTTTGCACATTGGCTAATTTTGATTGATCATTGATCATACTTTATTCATCCCGAGGGAAATTGGGTTAAGGCTGCCAGCTGTGCCAGCGCCACGTCTTGTGTGGCTTTTGCCAGTAGTGCTTGATTTTGAGAGAAGTTAACATAGTTTTGGGTCAAATGCTTGGTTTTGCAAGACAAGTCAAAGGTTTTGTGTGTGTGTAGCTTGAATTTTACACTTTGTGTTTAGAAACAAAGATGAGATTTTATGAAATGTGTTTTAGCAATTCAGAAAAACTGTATTAGGGGTGTGAAATACTACACATGTTTTTTTTTAATTACTATTATATTACAACTTCAACTTGCAATACATGTATTAAACCTAACTTATACGGTCTCTCAATCACACCACCACACAGTACTGACCCACACATATGGTTCTTACACACACACTGGACTTTCTGGA
>NW_024583696.1:45559-47332 GCF_018398535.1 Haplochromis burtoni
GACTGTGTACGTGACAAATAAAATTTGAATTTTGAACTTAAGACTAGAAGTCTTTCCCTATGTGTTGTGGCTGTCTAATGAGTGGAAAAGAATTTTTATATCTTTGTTTTATAATTCTGTGTTCTTGTTCTAAAGGCCTTCAGGTTCCTTCTAGGTAAAGATGAGTTTTGTGTTAGTGAGCCATAGTTTTGTTTATGTTCTACTTTCCTAGTATCTCTGAGTTTTGTTTTCTATATTTCTGGTTCATGTGTTCTTGTTTGATTATGTTAGTTCCCTTTGCGTCCTAATGTCATCTCTATCTTTCCTTCAGTGTCTCCTGTGGAAGCCAGCCTTGTCTCCATGTTTACTCAGTAGTGTGACGGTTTAGCTCCTAAAGTTTATATATCCAAGTCCTGGTCGCAGTGTTTGTTACTTCCTGTTTTATTAGTCCCTTATCCTGTATGTAATGTTCAGTTTATGTTATGATATGTTCGGTTTTCCTTTCCTTGACTTCTAAGTCTGTGATGAGTTTCAGGTGTGTACCCAGCTGTTGCCTGTTTGCTCATCAACCTGTTGTGGCGGCGCGGATGAGGGATAACCAGGGACGGTGACTAAGATGTTGACAACGCCACCTGGGGAGGGAGTTACACCCCAGGAAAGATTTCGATAGCCAATGTAGATGTTACACTAGCTATCAAAGCCCACAGGCTCGTTATTAACAGCAGAGGTGAGGCAGATGAAATTTTACAAATCAAGATTTATTAAGAAAAACTAAAAGCATAGAACTGTAAAAATCAAAGGTTCTTAGGGTAGCAGGGCTGAGACAGCAAGACAATTAAAACACTTTATTAACAAACAATGATTAAAATGACCAGACTCACTACCACGATGCTACCCTAGAACAATTACAGCTTGATTTAAAAAAAATAAAAAAAATAAACCCTAAACAAAATGGTGGAGACCGGCCACTTGAGGAGGCAACCTACAGAGAGGAGTGCCCAAGGGTGCCACCAATTACTCACCCGTGTAGTTCCACTGCATACCTCACCGTCACTCACACTGAAATCTAAATGGTGCAATCTACCTATGCCCGGTGTGTACACTCTCATGCATCGGGGAGTGGATTCCACCTCACGTGTCTAGCCCCTCAACAAGCGGCCGCACCTCCACTAAAGCAATAAAGCAAAGCATAAAACATTAAACAAATTAGTAAAAGAGATCTACATAAAACAAATACACCCTAAGTTACAGTTCTTTATAAAAGCATGATTAAAATGTATAAAACAATTCCGAGTAAAAGACCATAAAACCAGAGGTCAGTCGAGGCCAGTCCATAAACGTTTGTAAGATGACAACAAGACACAACAAAGCAAAACAGCACAAGACAAGACAGCAGCAGTATCCTGTAACAAAAAGAGGGAAACAGTCATCAAGGTCCACCCTACTAAATGCCACATTATGAGAAACGCAAGAGTCCCACTTACCACTCTCTAAAGGGCAATACTAAAATGAGTAGCTTTCCTGAGATCTGCAGTGCTTAGCTGCCTAATGCTCTCAGCCACCTTTGATGGAAAAAGACTGCCAAATGCCTCTGGGGTAGTGAAGCGCAGCTGTTTCTTATAAGGCCGCTAATTATCAGCTGGGAAGGTGTGGATGTTAGTGCTGCATTTGTGCACATCATGTAAAATCCATCCCCAGAATCCACTTCACTACACCGTGTATATATAAATCGTCTAAGTCTCCTTGTGTTGCATTCTCCCTCTTGCTGTGTGTTTCCAAGAGTTCGGGGGGGGG
>NW_024583696.1:47979-48781 GCF_018398535.1 Haplochromis burtoni
AAATTTTACAGTTAGGGGTGGATCAGGTAACCCTTAATCCACCCTTAGTTATGCTTAGGCTCCAAGGCATCTCATGATGCACTGAGCATATCTCCTTCTCTCATCCTTTTTCACTCACCAAGTGTTGGGAAGGTTGAAGTTTAGGAGATAGGGCAGGTCATCGACTGATCAGAAGGTTGATGTCATGCCACTGGGTGTCCACGATTGCGGTTTGGCTATTCTTCCCTGCAGAAACAGCTGCCCGCCTTTGGGCAGCGAATTCAGGATTCGAGCCTGCCTTTCCTCACCTGCAGCTCGTTCTGTTAACCAAGCACAGCAGTTATAGGAGCAGCACAGACCTCCACCCTTCACCAGATCATACTAATAGCCGAACCAGCAGAACCATGGCCCGTTCTGGGCTTCTGCAAGAGGTTTCTTCCTGTAAAAAGGGAGTTTTTCCTTCCCACTATTGCCGAAGTGCTTGCCCACACGGTTGTCTGATTGTTGGGGTTTCTCTGTATTATTTTAGAGTCTTTACATTAGAAGCACCTTGACTGCTGTTGTGATTTGGCGTTATATAAATAAAATTGAATTGATTGAATTCCCTATGGGTGAGCAATCTGTTTGAGTGAAGGAAGAACGCCCTTTTAAAATATAGAGATCACCAGCAGAACCGGGTTCATGGAGGGGTAGCAACCTGCCACTACTAGTTGGGGGTAAAAGGAAAACAGAAAACAAAAGAGAGGAGCACAAAGACCGTATTTTTCGGACCATTGTCGATGAACAGGTCCGTTTTCATACATAAAGCGCACTGCATTATAAG
>NW_024583696.1:50568-54219 GCF_018398535.1 Haplochromis burtoni
AATGGTTGCATTTAAGTATAAACGAATAAGAAGACTTAGTTCATACTGGACATGCATTAGGTGTTCTGAAGTTTGCTTTAACACACACACACACAGAGAGAGAGACACACACACACAGAGATAGAGAGAGAGAGAGAGAGAGAGAGAGAATTATGTTTTTACCTGATTCTAGACTTCTTGCCGCCTCGAGGTGAAGGGAAACGCAAACGCCTTTGATGCGGAGGATGTCCAAAACCATCTGGGCTTACAGGCTTGTCACCCAGAAAACTGCAGTATGTGTCTCCGCACGAGCTTTTATTCTGCCGATGAGTTTCGTTGTGAGTAAAGTGACACTGTGTTTTGCTTTTGCTTTTTAACGTTCTAATTATTTATGTGTTCACGATACTGATAAAAACTTTTTCAGCTGAATCATCAATGTGGCTGCGGTTTAAATGTCAGCTGGCTAATAAGGACAGGTGAAAAGTCATTTAATTATAGATTAAAAGTCTAATAACTTGCACTATTCCGCTGCATTCCTCTCAGAGTGGTACGTCCCATTGGCCCGATATCGATCGGGGAAAGTACGAGAAATCATGCTGCTGAATCATGCTGCAGCATAATTATGACTGTCCGTGAGACGACAGAGACGTACACTTAAGACATTTTTTGCTTTTGTGGAGTGAATCAGTAGTTTACCTAACTGGAACTTTCTTTTATCCAGATAATTTACAGATAGTTCTAAGGTGGAGGTGGAACATTTTACAATCAAACAAAAATTATTTTAAAATCGTAATGTCTAAATAATGAAATGAACAAGCTTGTGGTCTTAACTGATGCAAACCTGTCTATTTTTAATTAAATTATAATGTTTAAAACAGCATTCCTACTGGCTGTACATCAAAAGGTGCAAGTAGTATTAAGGTTTACATACCATTGAAATCCTTCATTCATAATTTCAACATTGTTTCAATATTAACTGGTGTAATTTCACAGTGATGTGAGTTTTAAAGTTTTTAAAAATATATATTTTGTCTATTTCACACTGGTTTCATTGAAGCAGTGAGAAATTAGTTAAAATAATAAACCAAGTTATGTTACTGAGGAACCATTTGGTGATAAACAAAAAATAATCACTGATCTGAGTTTGACTTCAGTTTCAGTGGAGAGAAACCAGAGCACCAAAAAGTTGCTCACCATTGTTGCTCATTATTCTGAAGGTCAGTCACTTACTCAAACCTTGTTCCAGGTTTGTTCAAAACCTTCCACTCAGCTTGAGCTAACTGCAAAACTCTAACATATGTAAAAGCAGTATTATACTATGATGTTTGATCTAGCTTTCACTGAGCAATGTTGTGGTAAGTGGTTTACTTTTATGCTGCCTTTATTTACATTGTCCCAGATTAAAACTCACATTTAAAGGCTTGTATCCAAGTTAAAACTGAAAGAGCAGGTGAGACACACATGTTAGTCAAATGGTTGTTTGCCAAAACTCATCAGAACATATCTAGTACCTAGTGTATTTTTTTTAGGTTTGTTATTTTTCAAATTCTATATTTATTAGAAGTAATAAGTTAATGAGTTATGCAGGTTTGCACAACAAGGCTAAATAGTTATATAAACCTTTTTGAATCTAGTGTACTTTGGTAGAATCCAAAAATAAGTGTAGTGCAGGTCTATGATGATTTTTAGTGTTTTCATTCTGGTTCTGTCTTGGTTAAGTCCTCAGTAGTCCTGATTTTGAACTGTTGTAGTCCTGTTTTAATTCCGGATCAGTTCTGGGTCTGGTTCAATTGGGTTTAGTCCTCGTGTCTTGATACAGCCCTGATTTTGTTCTGCCTTGCTGCTTAATTAAAAAAAAAAACTAGTTTAAGATGTCCTGCATATGTGATACAGTATATTGTTTTTCCTATATGAAGTTGTTCTTTTTTTGAACAAAACTGAAAACACGGCCTAATAAATCTTTCAGTCCCCCCCTCCGTCTACCATTGTGCTTTATGTTTTATTACTGGATGGAAATCGTGTACATCATTGTTCTTTGTATGCTGCTGCTAAATGTCCATCTTTGTATATTCACAGACTTTCCCATTGGTTGGTCTTTATATATAAATCTCTCCTTGTGTTTATATGTATAAAAACCACAACCAATACATCCTTCGTTCTCACAATATCATGTAATTGATTGTCCCAAAAATCAGAACAGAATTGGGGGAAAGGGCTTTTAAATATGCTGCCCCCACTTCCTGGAATAATGTGCAGAAGGAATTGAAATTATCACAATTGGTTACCTTGGGGGAGTTTAAGTCCGTCTTAAAGGAATGAAAAAATAACTCTTTTACTCAGTGCGATTGTTTTTAATGTCGCTCTTAATGTGATCTGTTATTGCATATTTTTCACATGTTTGTATGGGATATTGTATTTGCTTTAAATGTTATATACTTATGTGGTACATGTATTTTGACTTTTGTTGCCATGATGCCAGGTCTCTCTTGGAAATGAGATTTTTAATCTCAATGAGATTTTTTACCTGGATAAATAAAGGACTAATAATAATAACATTCAAGTGGCAAACATTTCAAAGACCAATGAAAGTCTCGCCAAAGACACACAAAGAAAACCTCTGCTGCTTTCCCAGTCTAAATCCCAAACTTTACTTTAAATTCAGAATCTTTTACTTAGCTTAAATATTTTTGGACTCACAAGCACAACCCAACAAGTTTATTTACAAGATTACTCAAAGCAGCAAACACTTGGCACCAGGGAATCACTTGAGTTTGAGGGACACAGCTTAGCTGGATGAGGAGAGAGTGGTAAGTTGGAGCCAGAGCAGAGGTAAAGCACTCCTTCCACAGGGAATGCAGACAAACTCAGAGTTTCCAGGGAAGGCTCTCACTGAAGGTAAATGGCTCAATGGGTTAACTTTGCTGACAGGGAAGGTGACATAAAAAAACCCTCTCTGCTCCCTTCACACATATTTAAATATTCTCTGTTTTGTGTTTCACTTGATCTGTGCAGTTTTGTTTGTTTGTTTGTTTGTTTTTTACATATCCAATCTTCTTAGTAATGCATGGGTTTCCTCTGCCTGTCAAAGGAATAATGCTGAAATTTTCCTGTTTCATCTTCTGCACTTTCTTTACAGCCTCTGTACTTCTGTAGCTTCTGTTGTTTATTGCCACGACTTGCACTATTTCCACAAATTTCCTCCTAGCCTCAAATCCCCCATAGGTCACCTCATGTTGCCCATCACATTTCCATTTATTTGGTACATTCTTCATAGTCATCATATCTGAACTATCTGAAAAAACAGATTCTTGGAATCCCTGAAGAACTGATGAACAACTCTCTCCCCATTCATTGTTTTTAACAGTCTTTTAACCCTGCTGATGTTGTTGCCATGAAAACTCTGGCTGTGTCCCAATCCAGCGACCGCATGCTCCGGAGTACGCATTTTGAGACCTATTACGTCACAGCAACAACGGCTGTCCCAATCCGAAGTGTACTCCAAATGTGTACTCCAAATGCAGCGTCGATTTCCCCAAATATCAAGCGTGGTCCAGTGCACGCTTCGTGGTCCCATATATCCCGCAATTCGTAGTGCGGCGGTGGTTGTGGATAATTTTGCTGAAAAATCCGGCGGACCTTAATCTTACAGAGAATGTGATGATTTTATGGATA
>NW_024583697.1:0-8945 GCF_018398535.1 Haplochromis burtoni
AAAAAAGAAATCTGGGAAATGCATACTAAATAAATGCAAACACACTTCAGAGGTTCGCTACAGATTAGTGTGAGATAAGACAGAGTGTAAATTTAATGCATCTTACCAAAAACACATTAAAAAACCAGGAATATGAGTCAAGAAGAACTGGTAGGATATATCTATTAAGCTATCCATGTAGCTATCAAGTAATGAGCAACTGTTCAGTGGGAGAGGGAGGGAGGGAGTGGTTGTTGACTATGTGCAAATAACTATAGAGGTTATGTCTGACTTGTGCATTGCCACACAGAGAAGTTGTGACAATAAATTTTATTTTATTATGACAACCCACAAAACCGACACACATGCAAACACATATACATAAATACCTTTAAATATATATTCTATTAGCCTCTTATCAGCACAATACAGCTGATATTTGAGTCCATGTTTTACACCTTAAATAACATTTAACGCATAACTCTTACTAGAGGTTCTTTATTATTAGCTGAAAACTTAAGATTCCACCCTCATATATGGTCATATGGTAAATGGTAAATGGCCTGTATTTGTTTAGCGCTTTTACTAGTCCCTAAGGACCCCAAAGCGCTTTACACAACCAGTCATCCACCCATTCACCCATTTACACACACATTCACGCACTGGTGATGGCAAGCTACATTGTAGCCACAGCCACCCTGTGGTGCACTGACAGAGGCAAGGCTGCCAGACACTGGCGCCACCGGGCCCTCTGACCACCACCAGAAGGCAACCGGTGAAGTGTCTCGCCCACAATCGCCCATCTTTAAATCCTCTAACTCTAAAACACTATGCAACATGGTAGCTACAAATACTAACACTCACCATTCATTGAGGCTACTAAGAACACAAATGAACAAGTAACAAAGTAATAGAAAACCCAACATAAGTTGTCTAAATAATGCTGCCAAAACAGCCTCAAGAGGATAGTGTCATTGATATTTGGGCAGGACCCCTTCACATGTCATTGTCTGATGTCATTTTTTGTGTCCTTTGCTGCTAGTATTACCATGCAAAGGACATACTAACTGTAATAAAAAATAAATGGAGAACCTTTAATGTTGTGTAATATCCAGTGTATAATGTGAAAAAGTGTTTCAATAATAATAATAATAATAATAATAATAATAATAATAAGAGTTCTTATTGTTGTTGTAATTGTTATTGTTATTATTATTATGATTACTTGATAGGACTAAATGTTACAATCCCTAAAATAAATAGCACCATTCTTGAGTGGGCTTGATGACCGGATCTGTTTTCATACATAAGGTGCACCGGATAATAAGGCGAATTAAGCTAAACAAAACGGTCAGATAAGTCAAATTTTACTCAACTCATTCTTCTAGCTTCCTCCACTTCTGTACCATTGATTGATTAATGTTGAATTCTCTCGCAGCTGCTCTATTCCCATGTTGTTGCAGTATATTAATGACTAACCTTGTATTGTGGATGGATTATCTCAGTTGTTCTCCTCTGGAAAAAAGTTAGCATTCATCCTCCAGCTTCACTGTGTTTATATTATGCTAACATAGCTGTGTCGCTAGCGATCACGCAGCACATCATTATATACCAGCTAGCTCAACTTCAGTAATCCTACAAACGTCACTGCTATTTAGTTTTCTGTCTTAATTTATGTTGGAAGTGATGGCAGAGCTGTACGTTTTCATTTTTTCAGAACTCATCATATTTATAGTGTGGAAAATATGGTACATCCCAATGAGATATAAAGGGGTCTTGCCTAAGTATTAATGAAAAATCAACATTAATGAATCAATGGTATGGAAGTGGAGAAAGCAAGAAGAATGAGTTGAATACAATTTGACTTATCTGACTGTTTTGTTTCGCTTAATGTGCCTTATAATCCGGTGCGCCTTATGGTCCGAAAATCACGGTACATTGGGCCCCTTTGATGCAATTATTTCTGACCTCTGCCACTGTTCTTACTGTGATGTTTTTTTTGTTTTGTTTTTTTCCACATTGATGTCTTCAGGTGAAACTTTGGGTATTTATTTCAACCAATTGTGTGTTTTTGTCCTCATCCAGCATTAAGCCATTCTTTATGGATGTCTCTCTGCCCAGAGTGTGTCACATTTTGTGTTTTAGTTTGCAAAATACTTCTTCCAAAACCTAATCTTTTTTTCATTGATATGCTTCATAAGTGGCTTCTATCATCCAGAAAAATAGATTTAATAAAATTATTAAAAAATAAAATAGTTGTTTGGGGGGGGTTTTTCAAGTAAATTTTAAAAGAACTATTTGTCATACTAACTAATTTGACTTAAACACTGGAAAGCAATTTATTTAATATTTACAAAACAGTAGTGTTATATGATATTTTTGAATTAAGATACAGATTATTATTTTTGCTTATAATATGTTAGCTGATTTGGATCAGTAGAGGATCATGTGAGTGCAGCTGGCTTGCAAAAGACACATGATGCTTAATATATATATTTCTCTCTCAACTGAAACATTACAAATAACATCACTTAGAAATGCTTGCTTGCCTATCCCATTTAAGTTTATTTTTAAATGGGACTAATGGCAATATTTTTCTCTCTTGCAAAATTTAGATTTTCATTTTTTAAATTTAGGTGAAAGGAAGGTGTAGGGAATTTTAGGGGTTTATCTCTGCCATTTCCACTATGTGGAAACCATTGGATGTAAACTTCTTAGACAAGTCACTGTTTTTACACTGTGACTTGTCACTGTTTTGCCCTGAGGCATCAGGTTTGTTGATAGTGAAAATAATGTTGACAGAGAAGGCATGGACACAACCTAAGGTTGTCAACACATTAAGTGTCAATAGTACAGAAGAAAGGACTGGTAATAATGCGTTAAATTTGCTTTCTAAAGTTCTAAAGTTCTGAACTTTTACTTTAATTTTTGACCAGTATGACTGCTGACATGTTAAAAGGTTTGTCAGCTGCTTGCAATAATAATAGCTGTTAACTACTGACTAACGAATACAATATGCATATTTCATGGTTTGTGAGTGATTCAGTGGTTTAGTAGACAAAGAAGTCAACAGTGACTGTGATATAAACATATCATCACTATAAAGAGGTCTCTAAATAAGTAACAGTACTCTATTATTAAAACTGATGATGATTTGTATGCTATTTACGACACTGACAAATGTTCAAATCCGTCACAATATTGGAGTAAAAGAAACACTTCCAAAAAAGGATACTAGTATACATTTTAATACTTCCTAGATACTGAATTTTTGAATTAAAAATGAATAACACTGATATCAAGCCATTTATTAGTTGTGTAGCAATGTATATACAACTCCAATTACACTATGGATTACATTTTTAAGGTACTTATCTATCTATTTATTATAATCTGGAAGATGATAACTTTGTCACAGATGGCACAGAAATTGACCCAAAAGCAGACACAATGCACAGAAGCGATCGAGTTTACAATCAGTTTGTTTACAATAACATAATCAAAGTTCACAGTGAGAGTCCTGTCCGGGACAGAACGCCTGAAAGAGGAGCCAGAGCGGTTAAACAGTGAGAATTGAGCTTTCCTTACTTTTTTGTGCAGAGGCGTATTAAATCCCAGTTCTTTGTATTCTTTACGGCCAAAAAAGACACAAAGCTCAAAGTGGTCAAACTCAAAAAATGATCTTTAATTTTACATATTCCGGAATATGGAGACTCAGCAGACACACAGACATGTCAGACAAAGTCTGAAGCAAAACAGGAAGCTTAGTCATTTATATAATTCCTCAAGACGTCACACACACTTCAAGTTTTGATCAAAGACTCTGCTTACTTTCACTTTCTGGCTGCAGGTCCTATTTTTGCAAAAGCATGGTTTCCTGTCAGTACTTTTAACTCAAACTCAAAACTGGCCCTCTCTTATACATAAAACAATATAATCAGCAGATAAGCATTCAGATTATATATTACTTTTATATAACTTTGTCAGATCAGAGGCTAGAGAGGACCGCGCTACCGTTCATTGTTTGGGCAGAACAAAGAAACCTGTTCAACCTGCAAAAAAACAGTTGAACTCCCATCCAGTCAGATGGCAGCTAGTTTTTGGTCGATTCAGTTTCACTTTAAACTATGGTGCTTAAAGTGAAACCTGATTCCTTGTCTTAATTTGCTGAAGTAGAAAATATCTTGTAACATAGAAAATCAAAGACTAGATATGTCATATGTCATGGCTGTGTGCAGGCAGGCAGGCAGGCAGGCAGGGAAAAGGACCCAAAATGCAGGACTCACAGAGGCAAGGTGAACTCAAAATGCACAGCTTTATTGCGAGTTGCGGACCGGACAGAAAACTAGCTATTCTGGAGAGAAATAAACTAGCAGACTGGCAAGCAGATAAACAGAACACACAGCATAGTATGAGGGCGAGCAGACATTAACGACCCAACACTGACACAGAGAAAACAGGCCTTAAATACACAGAGGGAGCAATCAGGGGATGACAGACAGGAGGGAAACACAGATGGGTCAAATCAGGGGTGACGAGACAAGGGGGAGCAAGACCAGACACAATACACACAGGACAGGGACTATAAATGTAAAACAGGAAACACACCGACTGAAATCTAGACACGTAAACTTAACAGAGACTAGGGAGACAGAACATAGAGACCTGAAATGTGGGAGAGAAACCAAAACACAGTCATAATCAGTGTTGGTCAAGTTACTTGAGGAAAGTAATCAGTAACTAATTACTGATTACAACGGCAGTAACAGGGTTCAGAAAGCCGTCCAAGATAACGAAGAAGTCCAGCCAACGGCCTGGAAAGTGGCCGGCGAAGGCGAGGTGATTCAGGCTGAGCTGGATCAGACGGCAGTGTAGCAACCGCAGGACCAGACGAGGCAGGACCAGGCGGTGGCGTGGCAACTGCAGGTGGTGGCACTGCAGTGGAGTTGAAACAGTTCTAGAATCATTGCAGGCACGGTGTGGAAACCACAGGTGGGGACACAGGAGGTGGCTGATTGGACTCAGAGCCGTCAGCGGACACAAGGTTCTGAAGCAATTCCTCTGACCCTTCAGCAATGACGGATTGCTGAAGTGGCTCCTCAGGCCCCTCAGCGATGACAGATGGCTGAAGCGGCTCTTCAGGCCCTCCAGCGGAGACAGGCTGCTGAATGGGTCCCTCAGACGCACCATCAGAGGCTGACACAGAACCAGCAGGCCTGGAGATCTCTGGCAGAGATGGATCAGAACCAGCAGGCGCAGAGACCTCTGGTGGGCACAAAACAGCACCAGCAGGTTCGGGGATCTCTGGCAAGCACAAAACAGAACCAGCAGGTTCGGGGACCTGGAGGGAGTAATCCTCGACTAGATTACTCCCTGCTGCCAGAGTCAGCTTAAGGCTGAGACTTAATCTTTGGGGAAGCCCTGGAGAGAGTGACTAATTCTAAGGGACCCAGCTTTTGAGGGAACTTAACAGTTTTAATGGGTTTGTCGCTCTGCTTAGAATGAGTGGTTAAGAAAACAGTCCTTTATAGATTTTGTAACTACAGCTTCCTGTACGGAAGGATGATTGATTTAAAGACCAGGAGACTGCACTGAGGGCGACTGAACAGGAGACTGAGCGGATGTGGAGCAGTACTCATAGAAATATTCCCCAGCTCAGGAGGAGCAGAATAAACACAGTCTCTTAACTGGAACTCAGCCTCAGGAAAAACAGTTTTGGGCTGGACTTCCCCAGCAAAAGAAACAGTTTCTGGTATGATAGTTTTTATATTCCCAGGCTCCGAAAACGCACAAGCAAAAGAGTCTTCAATGTCCAAAGAATGGGAATAAACAGTATCTGAGCTAACAGTGTCTGACACGAACATCTCAGCTGAGACAGTCTTAAAACCTTTAAGTTCAGTTTTGGCACAGCCTGAAAAGTCAGATATGGATTTGTAAGATAGAGGAGAAACTGACTCAGGGTTAACAAAGTCTGAGTTGGCTGTCTCAGAGGGATTTACTCCAGTCTTAGGAAAAGCAACACAAAATGAGTTTTTTAGCTCCTCAACTCTAGCATCTGAGTGAAAATCAGTCCCTAAATCCTCTGAGCTGGAGTCTGTGGAACCAGATATTTCAGTGTTTGTGTTTCCAAGCTCAGAGAGTGAACAGAGAGAGTGTTTCTCACTCACCACAACCGATGACTCAGAAGTTCTGGAATGCAGCTGAGGGGTGAAGCGCTGGCGGCGCGTACATCGTTTTCTCCTGGAGATGGGAGGAGAAAGTGTAGAGGAGACCGGTAACTGTGGAGTGGTGGGAGCCGGCTCCTCGTCCCCCGACCACATCACTGCCTTTAAAGAGGCAGGCGAGCAATAGTCAGAGTTGACTCGAATGTGTGGGTCATTCTGTGGCAGCAGGGAGGGATCACTATCCTGCTGCAGCGATCGTCGTGGCATTGCAGAAAGCTCCATGTTCTGCCGCTGCTGTGTCGCAGGGAGCTCATGCTACTTCGCGGCGAGCTCCTTCCGCTGCTGCTGTGGCAGCTGCAGCTTCAGCGTGGAGTACTGGGAGCGAGCAAAGGCTGCTAGCTCCCAAGCTTGAAAAACCTCATCCAACAATCCCCTGAGTTGGCGGTAATGTGGATTCCTCTCGAGGATCGCTTCGATAACGTTTATCCCTATTGCCATCGCCTTAATATCCTCTGTACTGGAAATCCACTTTACCAAGCCCATGATGCGGGTGAGATCGCTCTCCCGGGACGAACCCACTAGGTCTAGGTTATGGTCGCATCGTTCTGTCATGGCTGTGTGCAGGCAGGCAGGGAAAAGGACCCAAAATTCAGGACTCACGGAGGCAAGGTGAACTCAAAATGCACAGCTTTATTGCGAGTTGCGGACTGGAAAGAAAACTAGCTATTCTGGAGAGAAATACGACACGTAAACTTGAAAGAGACTAGGGAGACAGAACATAGAGACCTGAAATGTGGGACAGAAACCAAAACACAAACAGTCATAATCCATGATAAAATCAAAAGTAAAAGTACGAAACTCAAAACACTGGGTCACCGACCCAGGACCGTGACATCATATCCAGCAAATTTAACCAGATACCACTACATGACCCCACTGGCAGTCTGTATGTCCCCTGTATTGTATACTTATATAAATAATTGGTTGACATCAGGGGTAAACTTTAAATCCTATTTCCATTTCTGTGATGGAATACAGATTCTTGTATTGATCAAAGAGAAAATTTCATATATATATATGTATAACTTCTGCTCTAATGTTTTTGTTGGTCTTCTCTTCCAATTTCATCTTGTATCTGTTCTGGGTTCTGGGAACCACTGTTCTGGGTTTTGGACCAAGCATTTTGTATTTTTGGACTCCCAATTTCTGTTTATGCTGAATTATATTCAGTTTGAGTCTAGCTTAGTTTAGCTCTAGTTTAGCTTTTCTCTTTTGTCTTTTCCATTGTATTTATCCTGTGTGGTTGACTTTACAGCTGCTTGCAGTTGTTTAGTTTGTCTTACCTTTAATTTGTAATTAATTTGAGTTCTTAGTTCCTGGTTTTGTCTTTAAAGCAAAGGTGTTGGGAAAGCGCTGCAAAAATCACCCTTCAGTCTTGCATGCTGTGGGCGTTAGATCTTTTGTGTGGTACTTGCTTTTTGTGCCAAACCACAGGAAGGTGTAATAGTTTTTTTTCCATTGTTTGCTTCTTGTTTTGATCATTTTCTGTTCTAAACTGGAAAGAAATTAGATGGTAGTTTTCAGTGCTGTAATAATCCAAAACCGCTCCTTGTGCCGGCTCCTCCCCGATCTCTGAATCCTGAGGGCAGATGAGAAAAGCACACGCACTGTAATACAACCGTCTCTCTTTCACAAGCTGAGTATACTAGCCACGATTACGCTACCCGGTTTAGTTCAACGTTCCAGCGTTGGTTGTGACTCGACTGCACCGTTAAATAGGGCTGCTTCAGATCAGTTGTAGCCGGCGAAGTAATTACGTACAGGTGCGACGCTTCCAGCTCCGGACCCACCCCTCGGGTCAGCTGCCGTGCCGTGCCACGGCTTCCAGAGGTACATGTCTCCGCAGCAAAACACATGCACAAGATGGAGAGGAGACACGACACAGTACACACAAACACCCCCAAAAAGTGGCAAGGTAATCGGTGAGGACCACCTAACACTGTGGAGATTTTCACATTAGTCAGATATGAAAATAATAAAACACAGCTACAAGTTAGGGGCTCCTTGAAGCCAGTCTCAGACATCGAGTTCTCTAGCATATCGAGACTATCTCTCCATACCGTTACATATTCCATATGTACGGGGTACAACCCCCCTTGGTCGTGGCGTGTGGCTATTTCTTTAAGACGTCTTGATGCATTCTCAATCATCCAGGAAAATAAATCTCCAAAAGTTGATTCTGTTCATCTGGACGTAGCGTTTTGTGGGAGAAACGTTTCGTCACTCATCCAAGTGACTTCTTCAGTCTCAGCTGACTGCAGGTTTCCCCAATCTTATAAACAGTACATTTGCATAATGACTGAAACCAGCCCACTGAAGGAACAATGGGCTGTGAGGTCAGTTCCTTAATCATAATTATGCAAATTCTCATGACCATTGATCAACAACCACTGACCAAAACCCACTGATCAAACACTGATCAATGGCCATGAGTACCATTCACAGAGAGTTGGGGAATGGCTGCAATCACAGCATTGTAAGATGGTGAAAGATGTACCCTTAGGCCCCCTCCTCTTCAGGGGAGATTGTCACATCTTGCAGGAGCTTTCCTCTCTTCAGGAACTCTCTCTGCAGGAGGGGGAGATACAGGAGAGGTGGAGGAAGATCTCAGCCTGGGCGTCTATTGTCTTATGTAGTCTGGAAGATGAGTGGATGGTGGGGTGGGTGCAGTTTTCTCTGTGGTGGGGTTGGGTGGACTGTCCCGGGCTCTGTGGGGCCGGGCGGCGCTGCTGCACTGGGCTC
>NW_024583697.1:41288-50573 GCF_018398535.1 Haplochromis burtoni
CTGTCACTGCGGGGAGAAGTCATAGGAGCGGTTTTGGATTATTACAGCACTGTCACTGCGGGGAGAAGTCATCGTATAACTGCACTGCTCTTTCTGGATTACAGACTCGAACTATTGACTCACCTTTTCACTGTGAATAAATTCACTGTCACTCTGCAAGGAGTCTCGCACCTGAGTCCTTTAATTCCATTTCACCATGACACACAGAATGTGAACACCAGATGATGGCTCAAAAATAAACTGTTTACTTTCATGTTAGCATACATGTCCACCAGTTCACCTATGTCCTATCTAGAGTTGGTTTTGATTTCATCTACATGAAACTAGTGTCGCGTTTAAAACAAATAATCTCTGCCCCCACCCCCTTCTTTCTTTTCAGGTACTCCTATCAATTGCTTTGGTGTTTTTACAGTGCAGCACTTTGGTGCATCTTGTTGGCTGTAATGTGCCATATAAATAAAGTTCACATTGACAATGACTTTGACATTTTAAAAGTACAGTGGTCGTTTTTTTCTATGGTTGTTTTCTAAACAGGTAAAAATTAAGCAGACCAAAGCCTTTGGTGCTAGCTCAAAATATTTTGAGAATGAGCAAATGAATGTTGAGGTCAGCAAAAGAGCAACAGTAGAGATAAATGTAAATAATTGCTTTATGCAAAAAAGGAAAGAAGCCTAACAGGCTGTGCAAGTATTCCTGTCTTTGTCCAATGTGGGTGAAATTCAAAACAATGAAACAAAAGGTCTATGTTCATTGAAATTCTAGCAGTTTAATACCTGAAACTTTGTGCCACAGAGGTCTGGCTATGGACCAAGGTGATGTATTCGATAGGAGTAGAACTGCATGTGTGTGAATTTTTCCGCACTATATGATGAAGGACATAGACAAAACTTGTCCTAAGTGACAGAAGTGGATGACCTGGTTATATTACAGTATTGTGATGGACAACAGATCCTGTAAATATACTTGTTGCTTTGCAACACTTTATGCACATCACTGTGTTTTATGTGGAGAGCAGGGAAATTATTTTACTGCTATTGTTAATAATCATCATCATTACCATTGCACTAATAATATAATCTACAGTATTGATATTGCATTCAGATGTTTAAACAGTGTGTGTCTTTCAGAAAGACTAAAGCCACAGGCTGACAGGAAATTGCAGGTTTGCAGAGTGTGCCTTTTGCAGAACTGAAACCGAAAGCAGTTGCAGGTTATTTTGAGGATCCTTTAACATCCAGGGGCGGAGCGTGGGGGTGGCTTACTGGGCTTAAGCCCGGGTTGTTTTGTCAGAAGCCCGGGGTCTTTTGGAGTGTAATTTTTTCATAGTTAGATGCCTGGCTGACAACTGTATAAAACAAAAAGTACACACAATATTCGAAGCACATAGTGCACACTGTGGGAATTTACGACTGTGCGTGAATCCCCCCTGATATTGGTATGATCCGAGCTCAGGCACTAAGCGACTGAGCGAGGGGGCGGGGCAGCTGCTGCCTGTGAGTGCGCTGTTGGAGAAACGGAGCCAGCCATACTAAGGAGAGCTTAAGTTTGACCAGGTACCAAAGCAAATCATTCGTACCGTACAAATAATGTAAATATGACGGTGCATCACGAAAGATTGATATCAAACTGATCACTTGACCAATATTACGTTACTTGCTCTTCAAGTGAATCAACAAATGGCGAAATGAAAAGCCGAACAAATGCTATTTTTAGAGAGTCTTAGCTTACGTGTGTTTATTTCATATTTTCAGTTCTTACCCTCCCCGACTAAATCGGTTTCAGTTATGTACTGAAATATAAGAATGGACATTAGAGGGTTCTTTCAAAGAAAAAACTCAGGTAAATGTTATTTTATATATTATGCTTTGTATGTTGTTCAGTATATTTCTATGCAAAACAAGAGGGATTTCAGTACACAGCAGGATATTCACATTTGTAACCAGATATTTACACTTTAGGGAGAAAACATAAAACATTTTTACTGTACAACATCAATTTAGAGTAAACTTTTGTTTTAGATAAATATTGAAATATCTTTTGAATTAGTTAAATGTCAGAATAAAGAGAGACAGAGCTGTCTATTTTTTATCACTTTCATCAAATTTAGGAGTACATGTACACTAAGTTTATTGTTAATTAATAAGAAAACTCCAGACGATTCCATTCTGAGCTGAAGAAGCTTCTGATAGGTTAGTAGAGTCCATGTGAGTAAATTGGTGGCACAGCTGTGGATGCATATAAGGCAAAACACAGAGCCTGTTTCTTTGACATGGGAAAATCAAGAGATGTCAACCAAAACACCAGGAAAAGAACTGTGGAGCTCCATAAGTGTGGCTCAATTTTGAATACAATTTGGTGCCATTTGCAATTAAGAAATACAGATAGTTTCTCTCTTTACTCTTAAAGTTAACAAATATGTTTTTTATATTTATCAATCTAAAAAAATAAACATTTAGTCTGATTTGATGTTACAATTAAAAAAGTGTTTGTGTTTTGATCTGAAGAGTAAATATCTGGTTTCAACTGTATATTTGATGATTGTCAGCACAAAGAGGGAGAGAGAGGAACAGAGAGGGAGATGAGAATGAGGACAGAACAGAGATGAACAAGAGCAGGTGAGACACACATGTTAGTCAAATGGTTGTTTACCAAAAGTATCACCGTATCATAGGTACTCATGTATCTCGTACCTAGTGTTTCTTTTTAGGTTTGCTATTTTTCAAATTCTATATTTATTAAGTTATGCAGGCTTGTTTGCACAACAAGGCTAAATAATTATATAAACTTTTCTCAATCTAAATAGTGGACTTTGGTAGAATTAAAAAAAACAAGTGTAGTGCAGGTCTATGATGATTTTTAGTGCTACTATCATCTAGTTCTGATTCTGGTTCTGTCTTGGTTAAATCCCAAGTAGTCCTGATTTTGAACTGTTGTAGTCCTGTTTTAATTCTGGATCAGTTCTGGGTCTGGTTGAATTGGGGTTTAGTCCTCGTGTCTTGATACAGCCCTGACTTTGTTCTGCCTTGCTGCTTAATTAAAAAACTAGTTTAAGGTGTCCTGCACATGTGATATATATTTTTCCCTATATGAAGTCATTCTTTTTTGAACAAAACTCAAAACAGAGCCAATTAATCTTTCAGTCATTTCTACCCCCCCCAAAAAAAAAAAAAAAAATCCCACATGCATACTACCCTTTAGGGCTAAGCCCCGGGTGTTTCAAATGTCTGGCTCCGCCTCTGAGGACGAGACACACACTCAGTTAGAGAGAATCATTTATAGGTGAGAGGTGACACAGAGTGCCACGTAAGGTTGTGACATATCATGTTTGCTTGTAATTGTGCTCGCTCACTGCAAAAACATTGTCTGCGGTTTTGGAGAAGCGGGTTGACAGGAAACATCTGCTATGAAGACAGAGACAATGTTCTTTTTAAACTGTGTTAAAAGTCATTGTGGTTTTGATCTGACCTTTGTATGAAATGGATCTGACGTTGAGGGGGCGTCATTAAATTCAAACCCTGATGGTAAAAAATATCTGTTTATGCTTTGATTAAGTCGGAGATCAGCGCCGTCTGCGAACGGAGCTGGTCTTCCCACGCGTGTATTTCATTAAAATCAATTGTCTGACCAAGCTCTTGGACCCTGGTTGTTTGTACTCTCCTTCCTCAATATTTGAACCTTAACATTTAACAAAGGAAGACACTTACCTTACTCCTCTCTCCTTACCTACCTGTCATTTAATTACATCTATCTAATACAGGCAATCTATGAAGCAAGGATATTGTCACGGCAGGGTACACCGGTGATGAGGAAGTAGATGTAAAAGCAGGACATGGAGGAAAACAAAACTGTGGTAAACTTAAAGTGAGCCGTTTATTGTGGCTGATGAAAAACAGGAATATACAACAAGGTAAAATCAACAGTGGCGGGAACTAAAACTAAACCTAAATTGGGCGAGACTAGACTATGGCAACTATGATACCTGACCTTAAAATGATAGTTAGCAGGGGCATGATAGAAACTGTGAGGAAAAACCAAGACTTGAAACATGAACATGCCCTAAACACAATCATGCAAAACACTAGAAACTGACATGACTAGGGGGAAGTACAACAGACGACCTGACAATGACTGAATGGAAACACACAGACTAAATACACACATGGGGTGATCAGCGTAAGTGGAAACACATGAGGAAAGAGCTGACACAATAGATCATAATGACACAACAAGGAAAGTGTAAGCTAAGTACACAGAACATGGAAACAAGACTTTCAAAATAAACAGGAAAGATGAGGGGACACAGATATGAAACGAACTTGACAACATAAACCACGCAGACATGAAACATGACAGGTTAGACACACTAACCAACAAGGGAGACTTAACACAGGGAGTGATGACACAAAGGAATCTAAATAAACAAGAACTATAACTAGGCAACCTAGGAGCTTATGACTAGATGGACTTAAACATAAACAATGAATAACAAAATACAAGGAAACTCAAATCCAAACTAATAACCGCCACAGCAAGATCTTAACATACCTCCAATATACCTAAGAAATCACAAAAATATAACAATAAACTCTAAATGCTGGGTCACAGACCCAGTCCCTGACAGGTATTGTCAGGGCTCTGTGTGCGGGCAGGTGGAGAGGAGGATCCAAGCGCAGGACTTGAACACAGAATTATAAATCAGAACCTCAGCTTTTATTGCTGACATGAAAACCAAACGTGAAGTGACGTGAATACAGAAACCAAAGAAACACACAGGCATAATCTGAGGGTACAATACGACACCGACCATGGGAAAACACAGGGCTTAAATACACAGGGTAGTAATGAGGGAATGGGCAACAGAAGGGAAACACAGCTGGGGGAGATCAGGGCTAACGAGACGGAGGAGCTAAGCTGCACACACTAACATAAGACAAAGACTTTCACAATAAAACAGGAAACAAGAATTACTAAACCAGATGCAGACATGACACTGAGAGACAGACTAGACACTGAACAGAAACTGTAATACACATGAAAACCCAAAACCTAAGAACTGATCCCTCACCAAGAATAACAGAAACAGATCTATAATGATAATAATAAACAAAGCACCAGAACATCAGAAAACAATCCATAATGCAAAAAATAAATTAAAACATATTAAACTCAACATACTGGGTCCAATGGACCCAGAACCGTGACAGGTATATTGTCTTTTTTCTGCCCCAGTTTCCTTTTTTAATGATATACCCAGTGTAGCGGCAACCTTTGGTCCTTCTTTGCCACTTCTGCAGGACGTAAAGTTTCTGACTCGTGCTCTTCTTGAATCGCTTGTATGCCTTTCGGTAGCAAAAACGAGGCAAATGTAAAAAAAAGGAAAACATTTATTCTCGATACAAACCGAAAAATACAAAACAAATGCCTCTGGTGGGAGCTCTGTTTACATTCCTTTTATGTTACAACGATACCACAATAAACGACAACGATCAGAAAACTGTTGCTCCACGTCCTGCTTACTTACTTAACCAATAGATTAACAAGGCAGGACAAATTTGTGGAGCATATTGTTTCATGTTGTAATGCAAAATAATCAAGATTATAACTACAAACTCAAAATAAAGATCACAGCAAAATGTTGGCCTAAACTGTTTAAGCTCCAACACCCAGTTCCCCAACATAAGGTATATATAAAAACATCTGACTTAACCTCCTAAGACCCGAACTCTTTCATGGCATGCATTTTTAACTCTTTACTATTTAGGCTGATTGGGACCTGATGAATGTAAAAACAAATCGTTACCGGATTTTATTTTTTTTACCAGATTTTTTTTTCTGAGAAAAATGAAATCCACATATGAGGACATATGAGAATTTTGATAGAACACTGATAGTATAATGTCCTCATAAATGGATATCAGGCCCTTGTAGAGCAAAATTTAGTATTTTGGTCTAGACAACCCAAAATGTGATGTCCACATATGTGGACACCAGGTCCTATAGGAAGTTAATTGTATAATGGAGATAAATGTTAGGCAAATAAGTTGTTATGTTTTGTGTGTTCTGTTCCCACACAGGAATCGCTCTCCATACTCCTGCATGGGTTCCCTCCAGGTACTCCATCACCCTACATGACAACCTGTAACAGATGGAGAGATGAATGGGTACAGATATGTTTTTTATATACAACCACTGTAAAGTGTTGTTCATGTAGTCAGTAGAGTTGGATGTCTCGAGACCGATCTTTGGTTTTGATCTTGTCTTGATCTCGGATCACTCTGTCTTGTCTTGGTCTTGCTGTCTCGGTCTTTCTGTCTCAGATCGAGATAGTGGTCGGGAGATTTGGAGTCAACAGTATCCATGACACACAACATAATGTTCAATAATGTGTCATGCGCAAAAGCATCAGTTCTAAGAGCCGTGCTTAGAGAGTGCTTTGTAGGGAATCAGAAGAGTCGACTCCCATTAAGCAAGAGCCGGCTCCTCACTTAATTTCCTTTCGCTGCTCAGCTCTCACACAGTGGCTCAGCTATGCTCCAATCTCTCCACATTGTGGCCAATCACATACGAGGATATAGGATAATATCATTATGTGAAAAACAGAGAGGGTGTTGACTACAAGTCTAGTAGTCAGTTTTGGAAATATTTGTTTTCTAAATGGAGACCATCCTTTTTATATATCCACTTTCTTTACATTCCATTAACAAAACAAAGTTATCAAGGTTTTGTCGAAGGACACATTTTTATCATAAATCTACATTTGATGTGTGTCTTCATTGTTTGACTCTAAGGGTGTGTTTGGAGTGTTTGTTGTTCCATAACGTGTTGCTACTACCTCTGAGTCAACTAATGACTTCCTCCTAATCAGTCATCAACTGACTTGTGTTTCTTGACAATAGCTAAGGTTTTTCAGATCAAATGTTATCAAGGTGCAGTTTTTTGATATCATGTCACTGTAATTAAAAACAATACAAATATAATGAATCAATATTTGTAGTAATTTCAAAAATAATATCAGTTTTACCTTTCCATAGTGCCTTTCACAAGTCTCTTTGACAGACTGGTGACCTGCCCAGAGTGTTTTGACCTGTGATAGCTGAGATAGGCTGCAACAAAAGAGAATGGACGGATGAACAGCATTTATGGTTCTAAGTGAGAAAACTGGATTGATAAAAAAGTGATAAAAAAAAAAAGCTTAGTGAAGTATATTATATCTTGTTGTGTGGTGTGAAATATTTTCCAATGAATTCTTTTCACTGTCTCTGGTGACTGTTTATGTATCTGTGCCTCAGTGAGTGCTTTTCATTAAGTTAATGCTGCTTCATCTTAGTTTCTCCTGAGTAAAGGATGAGTGAGTTTTAGGATAAAGGATATATTTGTTTTTCACCATACACTTCTTCAAAAGCCTCTTCTCATCTCCTTGAGATCCATTATGAGACTAAAAGGTACATCTTCACAATAGCAGAGTGAGAATAGTCTTTGAATGTTCTTATGTGCTCATGGGGATTAAAACCTCAAAGATCACTTACCCATGGGAACTTGTTTCACCCCCTTTGAACTTGTAAGAAGTGAGGCACAAATTGCCTTTGAAGGGTCATGACTGGGTTGGGGCTAAGTAATGGAGTTCAGGTTTGATTTTTTTTTTCATTATTTTTTTTAATCATCCTCATTACTTTAGTCCAGTCATCTTCTTTGAGCCTCCACTCTGTGTGCTTGAAATCTGTGCTTTCCATCATTTTCCCTTTGTGCAACTAATCTCCTCCCTGTCTTCATCTCACCTGAATTGCGCAGAGCTCCATTTAAGCTCCAGCATCTAGACTCCTTGGGGTCCTGTCCTAAAACCTGTCACTACAGGGATTCCATCTGCTGTTATGGGTAATCGGAGTGTAGTCACCAAATCAATTAGTTTCTCTGCCATTAAATCATGTTCAGTTCTTTCAAGTGATCTTGCCTCACTGAACTCTCAGTTACTGCATTTTTTTTATTGAGTTCATGTGATCATGTTTTCTGCTCTCTGCAGTCAAGCAGGTATTTCACAAACAGCTCCTGTTCCTATTTAATTTGTTATTATTATTACTATATGAGCTGACAATTGGTGTACCGAACTTTTGAAATGCCTGTCAAGACAGTGTAACCACAATAGAAAATGTCCCAGGTGCTTTTTACAGAGTTTTTAAAAGGGTTGGTGTGTGACTAGGTATGCTTGCACATGTGTAAGACAATATGTTGTTCCACCTCGTTCCTTATGAACAATTAGATCAGATTACCTTAGATAATCCAAAGACAACAATATTAGAATCAGAATCAGAATCAGAAAGGGGTTTATTGCCAAATGTTGAGCAGGTTTACAACATTAGGAAATTGCTGCGGTGCTTCAGTGCAAACATAGTGTCATAAATAGCACTTAAATAGACATGGAAAAATAAAAGTAGGGATAAGAATTAAAAGAATTAAATATGACCTTGGTTTTATTTCTTCTTCACTTTTTAACTGTTTTGTGAATGTGGTTATTTTAAAAGCAGATGGCAGTTGTTTCAGTTTTCTCATTTATTCATTCACTTCTCACATTTCTATATAATTTTCTGTCTCATACTAGATTTCTTTAATGAAGGTTTCACATTTTTTCTTATCCAGTATATTTGTATGAATCAATAAATGTAGAAGGAAAACATGGAGAGAGATTTTAGTGATTAAACCACAGTGTGAGGCACATACATTTCAAGCAATACATTTCTTCATTTCATTACATATTGGTTGCCATTCCGTATATAAAAATATCGTCCATCATAATGACTCACATTTGATCTAAAATTACTCAATTTGATACTTTTATTTCTTCCTTTTCACCTCTATCCACAAGATTATTTTCTTCAACTCATAATTCACTCTCACAATCTGAACAGGTTTACACTGGTTTCATTGCCTCCCTAGCATCACAAAACACTGAGTTGTTGTTCATCAGAAGTGACTTACATGTATGTCTACATGTGTTTTATGGACTTGGAGAAGGAATTTGACCCGTGTTAAGTGCTGTCTTCCACTCATCCCCCTTTCTTAACAAGGTCATTAGCATTACAACACTAATTTGGTGACTTCACAGCAGAGGTGTGGACTCGAGTCACATGACTTGGACTCGAGTCAGACTCGAGTCATTAATTTTATGACTTTAGACTTGACTTGAAAAAATGTTCTAAGACTTGTGACTTGACTTGGACTTTTACACCAATGACTTGGGACTTGAATTGGACTTGAACCGGTTTACTTGAAAAGACTTGATATTTCACCCCA
>NW_024583697.1:52895-54026 GCF_018398535.1 Haplochromis burtoni
ACTTCATCAGCTGGTGTGAACAGAACCATCTTCACATTAATGCCAGCAAGACGAAGGAGCTGGTGATTGACTTCAGCAAAAAGCCACCCCCTATTACACCAGTGAACATCCAGGGTTTGGACAGTGAAACGGTGGAGCAGTAAAATTACCTGGGTGTTCACCTCAATAACAAACTGGACTGGTCCACAAACACAAATGCACTCTACAAAAAGGGTCTAAGTCGTCTCCACCTGCTATGGTGGCTGAAATCCTTTACAATGAACAGCACTCTTCTAGGCACGTTTTACAACACTGTGGTGGCGTCTGCTCTCTTTTATGCTGTGGTCTGCTGGAGTGGTGGAATAGCAATTCAATTCAATTTTATTTATATAGTGCCAAATTACAACAACAGTCGCCTCAAGGTGCTTTATATTGTAAGGTAGACCCTACAATAATACATATGAATAGCAGAGAGGGACAGGGGGACACTTAACCAAGAGGCCCAGCTCTGTCCTGCACTGTCCACTGAAGTCCATCGAGCAGGTTGGGGAGGAGAGGATGTTGTCTAAGCTAACATCCATCATGGCCAACACCACCCACCCCCTGCATGAGACTGTACGAGCACTGAGCAGCTCGTTCAGCAGTAGACTTTTACACCAATAGTGTAGGAAGGAGCGCTACCGCAGGTCATTCTTACCAGCAGACTCTATAATAGAGTTTCACATTTTTTTGGTTATCTTACTCATCAGCTTGTTTGTCTTCAATAAAATTCAATAAAAGAGGTGATCATCACTGTTACATGTTCAAGGAGGATGTCATAAGGCCTTGAGGCAATCAGATGTAAAACAAAATATTTATGAGTGGTTTTAAGTTGTAAATTTCAGATTTGACCCGAACACGACAGGAAGGCTAATTGGTTTTCTGGTTTTAATCCTAACTCTTCATATTTGTTCTAGATGTAAATGTCTTGGGTTTTGTGAAGCATGGCTGGATGAAGCAGCTGTCCAGTGTTTGCAAGTGTCCTATAAAGAGGGAAAACTTTAATTTTGGATGCCTGCTCTTTCAGGACAGCAGTCTTTGATCAAACAGCTGAAACAAACACTCATAGTTTAGAAAATCCAGTGTATTCTTGTGATTCTTTGTACTCTTGGT
>NW_024583698.1:0-1194 GCF_018398535.1 Haplochromis burtoni
AAGTGTACCTCTGGTGCAAATTACTGACCTCTGTCATCATTTTAGGTGGGGGAACTTGCACAATCGGTGGCTGACTAAATACTTTTTTGCCCCACTCTACATGCACTTATGGACACACTTATGTTCGAAAATTGTGTTTGTTATTGAAAAATCTTTCCAGTAACAGAACACCACTCAGCCTCAAATCAGGCAGGCTGTTCATTCCAATCACTTCCCTCCAGGATCTTGCCACTGTTGCAAATATGATGTCTCCCAGTAGGACGCCCGAGTCCCCAGGTGGATAATCCACAAACACCTCACCCAGGGACTCCAAGAAGGTTGGGTACTCTGAATTATCAATGGGCGCATAAGTGCAGATGACAATCAGGGCGTGTTCCCCAACCTTAAAGCACAAGGAACTTCTTCCTTCTTGTCCACCAGGAAAAAAGGTACAGACAGAAACCTGAGGTGATACCAAGATACCCACTCCAGCCTGCCACCTCTCACTTAGGGCAACTCCAGACTGGGACAAAGTTCAGCCCCTCTCTAGCAGTCTGGTTCTAGAACCCAAATATATCTAGCTGGTACCACTCAACCTCACGCACTAACTCAGGCTCTTACCCCGCCAGAGAGGTGACATTTCATGTCCCTTTGCTAAGTCATAGTAATCGGGTATCCTGTCTGGTCCCTCAACCAGGACCAATTTGCCATGGGAGACCCTTGCTCCCTGGTACAACATAGCGCCTAGGATACCTGGGACACACAAAACCCTCCACTGTGATAAGGTAGAAATTCAGGGAGGAGAACACATGTTTTTTCTCTTTTACCTTTCATTTAGTTTTGGCAATAAATTCATCGTGTAAATCTCTAATAAACTATGAAAAAAAAAACCCAGCATGTCACGCAGTTTGTGTGTCCATTCTGCTGTTATCCTTGTGTGCTGTACTGCATGGGGATGCTGCACTCACTCAGAGGTCAGAGGTCATGTACAGTAACCACACTGACACCAAGAGGAGAAAAACAGCTGGCAGCATAGGCAGGGAGGTGTCCATTTCAGCTTAACAGAAGAGGAATATAAAGATAGTGAAGGTCACAGTTTGAATCGGTCATATTTCATTCAATATAGTCGTGTACTGACAGATCCAGGATCAGTCCAAATCATCATCAGTTAGGTATGGATTGAAGTATATTTGTGAAAATGTTGGACTGTTCCTT
>NW_024583698.1:1214-4005 GCF_018398535.1 Haplochromis burtoni
TACAGCTTGGAGTAAGACAACATGCATGAAGAGGATGATGTGGACAAAATACTCATTTGCCTAATAATTCTGCACTCCCTGTATACATAATATAATATAGATAATATAATATATAGATAGATAATATCACACAAGTATTTACAGTTGTGGCTCTGTAATTTGTTGAAGCAACATTGGCAGCAATTATAGCCTCAAGTCTGTTTGAGACAAAGAATCCATGTTTCTGTTTTTGCCTCTTTTTGAACTTTATTTTTGAAAAATCCAGCATACAGAGTAGAGTAGGACATCCCATGAACATGGAAAGTTACTTAAAGACAAAAACCTGCCAAAACAGAGGTGGTAAAGAAAATCTGAGAGGTTTAAATGCGGCTGCATAAAGCCAGGATTAACACATTTGGGCGGAGGAAAAAGAGAGAATTAAAATAATAAATGAGAGAAAAACAACAATAAGTTATTATCATTACCAGTGTTGGGATCATTACACAAAAGAGTCATGGATTACACAGTAATTGTCCTTTTTCTTAAAATCATTACTTAATTATTTGCCAAATAAATGAATTAACTGAACCACTTCACTGTAAAATCCAATTAGTTCCCCAAACTTAAAAAAATGATTCAAACTCGTTCCCTAAAAAAGAAACGAAGTAAAGCTTACTTAAGATATCTGTGTTAGGACAACTTATTCATTACAAGTATACAGTACTAAGAATAACATGATGTTTCTGAGGGCACAATACTAATTGTTTACTCACTGATAAAAATTTCAAGTTCTACTAAATTTAAAAAAAAAAGGTTTCTGGTAACTTCCTTTTTTTCTAACACATAAATCTGTCCTAATGATAGTTTTTGTGTATGGACACAAAAGCAACAACGCAAAGCAGCACAAAGACTTCACAGTGATTCTACTGCAGAAAAGTGAGCAGGTAGAAATGGATTCTCCAAGCCTGACTGCTCATCACTGCCTTTGTTGTCCGTTTAAAAATCAGCCTTGGGTTTCTGGACTCTAGTCAGCATCTACACAGCTATAACATTGCTCTGGATTCTGGCTTTGTCACTTTGTGTTAGCATGCCATCTGTGCACATGGTTGCAAAGAGCCAAAGTTGTGTTAGCAGCATAATGCAGTTGTTTGTGTCCTGGATGTGGTGTGTATTTCATTATCACACTTTTGTGCATTAAAAATCAAATGTATATCTCCACTATAAACCACTGCAGCATTTTCCTCCTGAGGGACACGAACTAAAAAAAACTGATTGTAGCTCAGTGTGAAGGAAGGAAAGTGCCTGTTTTTGATTTTTCTTTTCTATCCACGCTGCGTCAAGACAACTGTAATGTAATTACAGCATTGACTACAGTTACATGTTACATTACTGATTCCCAATGTGTGCTATATATTTGTCCAGTTTGGTGTTTATGCCTGCGGTCTACTATTTATATTTGATTCCTGCACGCTTGGAGTGAGCTCACCCATCATTTAGTTTTACATGTACAATCTCAGTAAAGAGCTTTTCTAATTGATCCTATTCTAATGTCACTGACAAAGGTTATGTGATGACAGTACTGTGTTACTTTGAAATGCATTATATCCAACACTAATTAGTATCATTATTATTACTACTACACTCCTACCACCATTAATGACAACCAACTTTTGTATTTCATTAACACTATGCAGCTGAAACTGATTAAAAAAACACTCTGGTGCTTATTTTAGTCAGAAGTTGGACTGACTTGATGCCGTTCTCTCATTAACAGTTTTTTATAGTAAAGGTCATGAATGAGAGCAAAGGCAGGGAGGTGTCCTTTCCAGCTAAACAGAAGAGGAATATAAAAATAATGAAGGTCACAGTTTGAATCAATCAATTTCATTCAATACAGTGGTGTACTGACAGATCCAGGATCAGTCCAAATCATCAGCAGTTTGATCCACGTATGGATTGAAGTGTATTTGTGAAACTCTTGGACTGTTCCTTTATCAATGTAAAACAGTATGTGTATGAGAGCCATGCAATGTCCATGTGTGCATGCTGAAAGAGACTGTGCTGGTCTGACCCCCCCTCCTCCTTTCAGGGTGGAGCCTGCTGGAGTCCAATGGTTGAGACCAGGTCTGAGGAAGTGTAAGTGTTTTTTTAATGGGATTCATGAAAACAAAGCAGCACACATTCAACCATCTTCATCATTCACATCTCTGATGTCAGGAGTCATCATCAAAGTGTCAATCAATGATCAGACGATGGATCAATAACTGCAGCTGAATTGTGTTAGAATAGAATAGAATAGAATAGAATAGAATAATCCTTTAATTGTCCCACAAGGGGAAATTTGGTTGTAACAGCAGGGGGAAAGACACATATACAAACAAACAGTACACAGGACACAGAACAGAAACATACACAATTTTTCTTACATATTTACATTTGGACAATGGACAATGGTTACTATAAACACAGTACTGTACAGTGTTTGTTCTCTCCATCACATTCCTGTCAACTCACAATCGACACAAACACCATAGGCAGAAAACTCAAAATGTCCGACAACAACAGGAAGGTGACACGTGAAGGATATCAGTCATATCCTGATCATCCAGACAGATTTAATATCTATTCTCAGCTGCTGTGTAGAATTGGTCTGACTGGTCGCTGTTACTGGGAGGTCGAGTGGAGAGGAGACGTTTATATATCAGTGAGTTACAGAAGAATCAGAAGGAAAGGACACAGTGCTGACTGTGAGTTTGGAGAGAAAAATCAGTCCTGGAGTCTGTACTGCACTGAGGATGGTCCTGTTCGTGTC
>NW_024583698.1:4025-6823 GCF_018398535.1 Haplochromis burtoni
GATTCATGAAAACAAAGCAGCACACATTCAACCATCTTCAAACTGTCACATCACTCATTCACATCTCTGATGTCAGGTGTCATCATCAAAGTGTCAATCAATGAACAGATGATGGATCAATAACTGCAACTGGATTGTGTTTGTTCTCTCCATCAGATTCCTGTCAACTTACAATCGACACAAACACAGTAAACAAAAGACTCAAACTGTCTGACAACAACAGGAAGGTGATGCGTGTGGAGAAGGTTCAGTCATATCCTGGTCATCCAGACAGATTTGATGTCCGTCCTCAACTGCTGTGTAGAAATGGTCTGACTGGTCGGTGTTACTGGGAGGTCGAGTGGAAAGGCAATGTTTATATATCAGTGGGTTACAGAAGAATCAGAAGGAAAGGAGACAGTGATGACTGTGTGTTTGGATACAATGATCAGTCCTGGAGTCTGTGGTGCTCTAATGTTCTTGGTTACTCTGTCTGGCACAATAACAGAAAAACATCCATATCCTCTTCCGTCTCTAACAGAGTAGCAGTGTATGTGGACTGTCCTGCTGGCACTCTGTCCTTCTACAGAGTCTCCTCTGACACTCTGATCCACCTCCACACCTTCAACACCACTTTCACTCAAACTCTTTATCCTGGATTTAGTATCTGGTCTCCTGTTTCCTCAGTGTGTCTGTGCTGAGTTGAGTATAAAGAGTGTCCTCCTGTTAGAGAAACACTCTGACTGTTGAACAGATAGTTCAGTCCGTACATGTCTGTCTCTTTCACTCAGAAACACGTTTTCAGATTCACGGATTCAATCAGTTGATGTTTTAAACTGATTGAATCCTCTTCAGATGGGTCATAATGCATGTGGCTTATCTAATAAACAGCAGACGCTGCATTGATTATTTGAAACTAGTCTTGTCTTAATCGTGCACCTTTTGTGTTTCATGTTAGAAAAATTGCTTTGAATCTTCAAAGACAAAAATATAAAGGGTCAAGACAATCCCTAATTTCAAATAAAGAAAGAACAGCACCAGCTTTGGTTGAGTCACCTCCAAAAAACCTCTTAAATGGCATCTACTGTCTGGAAATGTTTGTAAACTTCCCTTGCCATCTATCCCCAAAGGTTCTCAATTAGATTTAAAGCAGGGGAACATGCAGGTTGGTCCAAAAGAGTGATGTTATTCTCCTGGAAGAAGTCCTTTGTCATGCAGGCATTGTGTACTTTAGCGCTGTCCTGTTGAAAAACCCAGTCGTTACCACACAGTTGAGGGCTCTCAGTCATGAGGGATGCTCTGCAATGTCTGGACATAGCCAGCAGCTGTTTGATGCCCCTGCACCTTCTGAAGCTCTGTTGTTCCACTGAAGGAAAAAGCACCCAAACCATTATAGTGCCCCCTTTACTGCGAAAATTTGAAAATTAAATTGTTTTATGATAATTAAGTAAAGGTCACATTAAAATGTGAAAATTGATCTGTTAAATTAACTTTTTTTGTTTTTTGCTTTAGAAACCTGGAATTACAGCTACTTTGCTAATTTTTTTAAGTGAAAATGTGCTACATTTGACATTTATTACATTTATTTGGTGCATATTGTTGAAAAATGTCAGTTTCTTATTCACTGGTTAGTGACTGGCTATGTAGTGATGGGTTTTATGTAGGAGTACCACTGCTTTCTATGTCCAACCTTTCATTCGATACATCTTTAAATGCTATTTCATGTAATCAAGTTTGGGGGGTTTTATTAGCTGCCTTTTTTTGGTAAACAACTTCTTTATTGTAATTTTGTGCTATCTATTGATAAGGGTTTTTCTGTGTTACTGGAAGGTCTTTACCTAAATTATCAAGTGCCTTGAGGTGACTGCAATTTTGCACGACAGAAAATAAAAGTTGAACATGTACCTTACAGAGGACTGCCTGAAGACACGATCACATCTGGGTAAGAGTGAAGACAACTCAAATTTATCATTTATGGTTTTTGTAATTGTCAGTTGAGTTCAGTATGAATGCGTATAAATTGTTATACGCTTTCATATAACAGTTGCATGTGTTGAGGTGGATGCAGCTGGCAGGTAGACCCTCATTGTTTTTAATACATACAAAGTTCAGTGTCTGATTTGTAATTGGTTGAGTACAATTGCATAAGAAAAGTGTCATGGATGCTACAAAATTGTATTTGCAGAAAATTAAAAAGTCCCAAAAGAATTAAAAATGGTTCCCAAAATGTGTGCATTTATAAATCTTTTGTTAAAATGTGTTGTATTAAATATAAACTGAATCAAGTATGAGGAAAACGTTTGTTTTTCTAAGTAATACTAAAGTAGTTTCCTTTGGATGTTTCCATGATTTTAAAAAAAAAGTAATCTTTTGATATTCTATAACTTACTCAGACTCAAAATCTCATTTCCAAGAGAGACCTGGACCTGAAATAAGATTAAATGAATCACATTAAGAAACTCCCCTTCCAAACATAAACTTTAACCATTTTTCAAACACAAACACAAACAGATCCTAGTTAGTGAAGTGAAGTGGAACTCGTGTCACATGGAAGACCAGGTTCCCTGAAGGGGAGTGAGAAGTATCCCTTGCTTTTTTTGCGGCTCAGAAAGTAGAGCAGGAAGGTTTTAATTGGAAGGTTCGTGGCTCAATCCCGATCTGTCAAATATCGTTGGGCAAGATACAAATCTCAAGTTGATCTCTGAATTCATGAGTTATAGTATGAATCAGTGGCGGCTCCTGAAAAAAATCTCAGGGGGGGCAATTTTTATGATATCGACTAAAATGACCCATTTAATGAGTACATCAAACAACACAAT
>NW_024583698.1:6843-18583 GCF_018398535.1 Haplochromis burtoni
AGAGCTGCAGCAAAGCAGTCAGCAGCACAGAGACCAGTGAATACACAGTCTGTTCATCTTTGGATAGATACAATATATAGCACAATATTGAATGACAGAGACACGCTGTGTGAGCTTCCACAGATACGGTAAATCTGTGGAAGCTGCCAGCATATTGGTAAATAGCCTTTACTGAACATGATTTAGAAAAGGGTTATATATCAAATTTAATAATGACCCGTTTTTTCAAGTATCTTTATAACTCTGTGTTACTGTAACTACATTAAAACCAATCCAGTCCTTTTGGGCCACTTCAAAGCTCTCAAACCGGAAACACTAGCCACTAGGCAAGGCTAAAGCTGAGGGCAAAATGGGATTTTTAAAGCATACGACTGAGAAGCCAAAACATACGTGGGAATGTTCACGTGTTGACAATATGTGATTAGAAAATTAAGTAAGAAAAATTGGAAGTGCTGCCACGCCGGGGAACCGATCCTGGCCCTTCAACTCCCGAACCAGAAACACTAGCCACTAGGCAAAGCAGCAAAAGCTGCGGCCTGGCCCACTGTCAAAGTGGGAGTTTTAGAGCAAACGACTGAGATGCCCACCAAAATTAAAACGCTACAAAGCTCATTCGTGAATGGCGTTGAACAAAAACACACTTGGGAATGTTCATGTTTTGACGATATGTGATTAGAACAACCGGAAACATTAGCCACTAGGCTAAAGCTATATCAGGATGAAGCTGAACTAGGAGCTATAATGATGTAAGCACAGGTGTATTTGTTGCCGAAGTGTTTCTACCTTCAGTGTCTGGGAGAGGTGTATCCACAGCTGGGCAAACCATGAAGGGAGGAGGACCCTTCTCACCTTTTTGTCCACAATTTATTACACTGCACAGTCAAATTTTCCAGACTGTGCAGTTAATCTTTTTTTTAAGGCTAAGATATTGTTGCATTGTGCCATGTTCTGAGTTGAATTAAAAGTAAAAGTAAAGATATAAAAGTACAATGAGTACATCTGAGATCATAAAGTACAGCAGTAGTAGGTGTATAAAAGTTGCGTCAAATGTCATGTTTATCTGACATGACTAAAACCAGGCTCCAAAGCTGCACTGTCCCGTTCTATTGCTTTGACCCCTCTGTCCTCATCTTCCATAAAGTTTATGTCCTCAGCTCATACCAGGGTGGCCGCCTGCTTGTCACCTTTGCTTCTCTGAGACTCTGGGCCTTTGACTCTGGGCGCCCCATCTGGAGCATCACTCCTTTTCCTGCTGGGTCCTGGATGCAGTTGTTGTCCAGATGTGCGCCCTCAGGTCTTTGATAATCTTGGGTGCTGCAGATGGATCTATATCTGTCTGCCTCTGGCTCCTGGGTTAGGATTAGGGTTATTGTGGCTTCCCACCATCATCATGAATTTTGTATACAAACACACACACACACACACACACACACCACTAGAAGATTGTTGATATGTGCGTCTCTGCTCTTTCATATTTTGTGTTTAGGGTTTTCTGTTGTATTTCATCATAAGATGTAGTTACTTAGGTCTCAGCTCTGGGTGCTAATGACAGTTAAAATAATGAAAATATAATAATAAAAGTAATATAAAAGTCAAAAATGCTAATTAATAATTGCAAAACAACAATCAAATCACTTAAACTATACTTATCTAACTAACCTACTCTGAGCTGAGGCTGAGATCTTATCTTTTGTGAGAAGAGGGCGGAGGAAGGATGATCCACTGAAGACACTCAAAGCAAGAGCAAGAGCAAAGCAAAGTGACTGAATGAAGCAGAGATTTTATTGAGGACTGACAGAAAAGTGCATCGAGCAGGAGATGATTTCATGTGGAAGACCAGAATATAGAGGATTTGAACAGAACAAGTCCAGCATAAAAGGATCCAAATGTTTCCACTCGGCCTAAGTCATCAGAAATATCCAGCATGAACACACATGAAGAATCCAAGGCATCGATCAGATGGAAAAAGATCAGAATGTATGGATAACAAGAAGTATGCACTTGGAGTCTTTCTAGATCTATAAAAAGCATTTGATACTGTTGACCACAAAATTCTAAAAATCTGAAAGGACAGATTTCCACCTCCCAACAACACAAGTGAAATAAAAAATTGATTTTTTTTTTAATCCAATGTTTTTTAATCCAATGTTTGAATGAATCATAAAAGTAGTGAAAATTATTTTTGTTTTTCTTACAGTAAACCTTTTTTTTTTTATAGGTCCTGAAAGCTGAATCAGAGGAGTCTTTGCATAATCTTATTTTGCAAAACAGCACAATCTTCCAAACTGCTGGATGCCTCAGAAACGGATTGATTGTTGACGATTTCGCGTGATCCTGGATCGTTCGGTTCCCCGAAGCTCATCCGGGACTTGCTGTCATAGCAACAGAGCCGTAAGCGTAAACCTGCTCGGGAGCAGGTTTACTTTATGTAAACAGGATTAGATCGCGGCCACGCAGGTATGTCCGCTTCATTTATACGAAAGCAACAGCGATATTCCACCACTGTTTCACCATAAATAAATAACATCAATGTAACTAAAGATAATGCAGCACTTGATCCTTGTATTGATGTCACACAGATACATACAGGTCATTTCCTAAAAAAGGGAAATGAACTATTAACATTCTATTACATGTATGTGATTAGTACAGATGTAATTCATATTTCAGAGTAGTAATTGTAAATTACTTCGTGTAATCAAGATGAGAGACCACGGCTATAAAAGCGAAGGTGGATTTGGGAAGCCTGTCGCAGCCATGTCCTGTCCGTATACGCGACCAACCCATTGCGGAAGGTGCAAGATTGATAAGGAGAGTCCTCAGAATTCAGCGTATATTGCGGGATAGACAGGATCCTTTAGCTCAGCGCGACAGTGTGCTCATTGAGAGATATCGATATTCCCGTGAGGGTATTATTTACTTAACCAACTTGTTGACGAGGGGGTGCAGGACCACCACCTGTCTTTTTTTCCTCTGCCCTTTTCTTGGTTGCTGTTATGAACAAACTAACAGAGTATTACAGGCCAGTATTACCTTGCCAAGAGACGAAAAGCAATCTAAGAGATAAATATTACCATTCTGTAGAATACTCCTGTATTCCACTTTTACTTGTTCCCATGTTCTTGTGGGTCCTGTTGTGGCTCTAATGTGAAAGGGGATATAATATAACATATTATGATATAATATAATGCCATATGATATTGGACAATATAGTGTCATATGATAGATCTACCCTACCGCCTACTGGTGTTGGCCAGAGGGGCCGATGGCGCGATATGGCAGCCTGGCTACAACCGTAGCTGCCTCCACCAGTGTGTGAATGTGGGAGTGAATGAATAGTGGTATCGTAAAGCGCTTTGGGTGCCTTGGAAAGCGCTATATAAACCCAATCCATTATTATTATTATTATTAAATTACCTACGAGTTTGATTTGTCAGCAACTTTCTGCCAGCCCTCTCTCCTTGCTTTTGCAGCCTTTGCAGTGTTCTCTTGCGTTTTAATTAAACTCTGAAACTCCTGAAATCCCTCACTCATGAGTTCTTGCTCTGCTGCCGGAAAATACCGAGCACGCCCCTTCGACATTTTCGCCGACCAATCAGCGGGTTGCCGATCAATGTTTCTACTATCGATGCGTAGCCCCTTTTAGGACACCCAGTGATGTCACATTACTGCGTCCAGCTGTACTAATCGTCAACAGCAGGTGTGTTCGGGGAACCGGATTAGCGAGCTCACGGTTAGCGCGATGGTTTGGTCTTGGATGTGTCATTTGATCTTGGATGTAGTAAGCGACGTACGAAGAACAGGCCCCAGGGCCCTATTTCAGGAAGCCGGTTTAGTGGAAAAACTGAGTAAGTATACCCTGAGTTAACGAAAACTCTGGGTTTTCGGTTTCACAAAGCGAGTTCAGCTGAAGCCTGAGTGAGTCACTATGACGACACACTCCGTGAAGCTAACCTGCCCCCTAGCAGGTTTACTACAACTAACCCTGACTGTCTCCGCCCCTTTGTCGGAAACCTGACAGTAGGAAGTGTCGGACATGGCGTGCCCCTTCCTTGAAGAGCCAGTAGATCGTGAAGCCCAAATTCTCCGCAGAGCTCTCCGCCGGGAGAGAGTGATTAGAGCGCGTTTGGACATTTTATCATTTCCTGATGATTTTCTGTGCGAACGTTACCGTTTCTCAGCACAATCTATAAGTTATTTGGATAACATCCTCAGGCCATATATTACGCATGTGACACATCGCGGACATGCTCTCAGTTCATTACATATTATTTGTATTGCACTTCGGTTTTTTGCAAACGGGAGCTTTCTGTATAATATTGGTGACGCTGAGCACGTTTCCAAGGCTACCGTCTGTCGGGCAGTCAGGAATGTTACAGTTGCACTGAAACGTCTCCTGTACTCGTTTGTGGTGTTCCCCGGTCATAGACCCACAAGATTTATCAAAGAGGGATGCCACAAAATTGCAGGTAGCAGGATGAACAAAACTTAATTCATGATGTGGTGATACTTGAACTACTACTTAAATTTTACATTTATTTTCAGGGTTCCCAGGCGTGATTGGCTGTACAGATGGCACTCACATTCCAATCATTGCTCCTTCAGTAAATGAAGGAGACTATGTGAACAGGAAGTCTTTCCACAGCATTAATGTACAGGTACATAGTTCCCTGTAGCATTTCAAACTAACAAATTATTTCATTATAGTAATGGATGCTAATTTGTGTTCTCTGCACTGTGAAGATCATATATGATGCTGCCAACATTATCACAAATGTGGAAGCCAAGTGGCCAGGCTCTGTCCATGACTCACAAATATTCCGTGAATGTACACTGAGCACAAAATTTGGACATGGTGAGTTGAGAATACTTTAAAATATATAAAGACCAATTGCTTCAGGGACATTTGAACTGAAGTGTATCCTTCTGTCTTAGGAGAGTTCACTGGCTACTTGCTTGGTGATAGGGGGTATCCATGTTTACCCTATTTGCTTACCCCTTACCCTGACCCTGAACCGGGCCCACAGCAGCGATATAATCTGGCTAATTGCAGGACAAGAGCCAGAATTGAAATGACTATCGGAATGCTTAAGGCCCGGTTCCAGTGCCTGCAAAGACTCAGGGTCACCCCAGAAAGGGCATGTGACATTATTGTGGCATGTGTGATTCTTCACAACATTGCCACAATTAGAGGAGAACACTGTCCTTCTGAACCAAACATCAGCAGTGATCCAAACCATGAACATCCTGACCCTCCCACGGACATACAAGATGGAAGCGCAGTCAGAGACACCATATGTCACAATCATTTCTTTTGACCCATCACCTCAACATGTTGAAAGAAGAATAAACAGATTTTTGTTCAACTGGCTTTATTGGTCGCCTGTGTTTCCTGTACACAAAGTATTAAAAGATGTAAACCTCATAAAGTGTCTCTGTTGCTTCCTCCTCTGTAACAGCTGTCAATGTTTCTTCATTATTTTCCTGTAGTAAAGAAATAAACAACATTGCTGTTCTACTGTAAACTCATATAATCTGTGGAGTATTACTCACAACTGCATGTTGGTCTGGCTCAACAGGAGGCTGCACCAGATGCAGTACACCACCACCATCAACTGATAGAATATGAGGTTTATACAGGTCACTTATAACTTACAAGGGACCAAATGGCAATTAACAAACATACCAATCACCTTACACTTCATTGTCATTATGCTCTCAAAGACAACCAAGACTGAGGGAAGGCAAAATCAGTAGGAAAATAACTTCACTACAAAATAATCCATTATGGTAAAGAGTTTATCAAATGAATGAGTAGCACTGCAAAGGTGACTGTGAAGAAAGGATGTATGCACATCATGTATTATTTTGAATTTACCCCCTATGTAGGCACTTGTGTCTTGCGGGGTTATTGACTCAGAGGATGTCCCCGCAGAGATGCCTTCGGCCACAGGGCGCCCACTGTTTTGGCTGAGGGCCAACTGCTCAGCCTCTGTGAGTGGTGGTGGTGGAGGACCCCCACCTGTTTTTCGGGCCTCCGCTTTTTTTCTGTTGGCTATAACGGGCCACATTTGAGCATACAGAGTAAGCAAATATGTACTTGTAATGTGCTCAGATAATTTCAATAAGTGCTTACAGAAAGAAAATTAATGTAGCCTCTAACTGCAATTGATTTACATGGGACAAACAGACCAAGCACTATGGCTCATAATACAATTACACCTTACCTGTTTGGACTATATTTTTATATTTCATTTTTACTTGCTGCCAGGCACGTTTGGGGCCTGTTGGGTTGCACCTGCGCTCACATCACATCACAAAATAAAATGTATAAAATAACAAATAAAATAACATATGATAAAATAACGTGTTAAATGGGTGGAAATCCCTAGATCAATGTTTAAATTAACACTCACGCATTGACTCTGTCGGCTATGTTTTGCCATGCATGCTCCCTTTCTTTTGCAGCTGTGGCTGTGTTACTTTTTTCCGCAAAATTTGCATGTTATCGGCATATGCTGCCATCAGAATTTCGGCCTCAAGCGCTGTAAAATACATTGACCGCGCCTTCTTTCCCTCCGTCTCCATGGTGACTCGCTTAATCTGTGCTCCGCTTATCAGGGCTTTATGTATCCTCGTCCGCGCGCTTCACTTGGGGTTAAAGCAACTCCGCGTTGACTGAACTAATTGTTATCAGCCTTTCTGAAACCGAATATTCCGAGTTGGACAGTTCGGGGTTACTCAACCCTGAGTATCGTTTTTCACTCTGAGTTTTCTAAACCGGCTTCCTGAAATAGGGCCCAGGGCCTCTCAATTTTGTTGTTGTGTTTAGCAATTTGTTGGTGTGATTTGCACTTCAGGGCCACCGTAGTATTGGGTCCGAAAATGTTTATTATGTATATAAATGATATTTGTAAAGTATCGAAGATACTAAAGTTTGTAATTTTTGCAGATGATACCAATATACTTTGTTCAGGTGCGGAATTTCAACAGGTTTTGGAGGTGATCACACAGGAGTTAAAGATATTAAAGAAGTGGTTTGATAGAAACAAATTGTCCTTAAATTTAAATAAAACAAAATTTATGTTATTCGGAAACTATAAGAAAAACATTAACATTGAAATTTGTGTCGATAATATATATCTAGAAAGGGTTAATGCCATAAAATTTCTTGGTGTGATCATTGATCAAAAGGCCTGTTGGAAATCACACATCACTTATGTGAGGGGAAAGTTAGCACGGGGCATTGCTGTCTTGGGGAAAGTAAAACAATTTCTGGATAGGAAAACATTGTATATGTTATATTGTGCTTTACTATTACCATACATGAGTTATTGTGTAGAGGTTTGGGGAAATACATATAAAAGTAATATTCAGACTATAATCATAATGCAGAAATGGCATTATTTAGACTGTTACGACCCGGCACAATGACCATAACAAGAGCGGTGTTAAAGTTGGTTCGGTTTGGGTCAGAGAAGAAAGCAAGTCTCAGTCCGAGGTGGTGTCAAAAAAATAGTGATCTTTATTACACACTTTTGCGCAGTCAGTGTGGGAAGACAATTTGCAATACAATCCTTCTTCGAATTGAGCGTCCCGTCTCCTTATATTACCATTATGACATCACAGTTAGATCTTTACTGGAAATGATAACAATGGCCCTCCTCTTTAAAACATTGTCCTAATATAGACATTAACTGCTACTCTTAAAGAAAAACAAGTGTGTATTACATTGTGCATTTTGTGAAAGTGTATCTATCAGAAAAACTGTCCTCAGACGACCCTCCTATTATTACTAAGTGTGTATGTAAACGTGCATGTGTTATACAAGTGCGTGCATGTAGTTACAGGCCGGCGTACGTGCAGAACTGAACGCAGACAGGCCCGAATCCAACAGGACTGGTGTGATTGCAATGTAATGCAACAACTTTAATCATCTGTGTGCATTAATATTTGCTCAGAGTAACATAGATGTGATTCAAAGATTATTCTGTCAACTGATTCAACAATGGTAAATGATTAATCAAGGATAACTGATTATAAGAATACAAAATAAAATATCTCCTGGTCACACTCCTCCTCTTTGGCCTTTAGAAAAAGGCCAACTTTTACCCAGATATTGTGTCACTCCTCCGTCCAAGCGGCTTCTCGCAAAGGCATCATATGTTCCGGACCAGCTGACCCAGCTGAACCAGAAGCTATGGCCCTGCTCACCAGATTACCCAACACCTGCCTTACCAGAGGAATGAGACAACACCCGATCAGCAACAAACCTAGAGAAATCACAAACACACGACTACAAGGTTTAGTTTATTTAATATACTGAAATCTTTTAACCACACTTCTGAAATCCACTTTCACCTAAGCAAATGAAACTCAGAAGCACAGAAATAGGGAGATGAAACCAAGGCCGCAGCTATACACACACACACACACCCCGCTCGTACTCGCGCGCGTGTGCCCGCTACCGCACAGCACAGCACAACACAACACAGCCCCTCCTTTCTCCTAAGGAGAAATACACACACTCACACTCTCCTCTTCTCTGACAGCGAGAGAAGAGAAAGGCGTTTTCGTTTTTTCACACTCTGGATCCCCACAGAAGAAATTCAACAACAAAAGACAGTTTATACAGTTTACACTTTTAAATTCACACACACGGGTAATTTATATTCTATATACACACAGGCCCGCATAGACGTCATATGCCAGAAGAGGTTACACCTAACTTTTTGACCAATTTAAAAGCATCTATAGCCCTGAGCCGCGCTCTTGCTGACCAATTACACGCGTCGGGAACGCCCTCGCCGGCCGCGGTCTAATTTCTAAATACTAATTAATTTATAACCGTTTCCCGCAGCTGGGAAGGAGCTCCACCTCTGGCGCTAGTATCAAACCCACGCCTTCAGCTTTACTTAAAGCTCACAGGCCAACGACGTTGAGTGGTCCCGGCCGGGTCCGCGACCTGTCGATCAATCAATGCAGTAAGGCAATCAACCATTGAATGCCTAGCCTTTTTGACGGGAGTCCGAATCCCCGCGGAAGGCCAACTCCGGGCTAAAAGCCTAAACGCGCGTCCGCGAGTAGGAGTCAGTGCCACCTGCTGAACAAATCTGCATTCCTAGGAGACCGCGTCTCCCAGTCCTAACAATTTACTAATATATTATAAGCATCACTGTGAGGTCGCCGCCCCCCAGTTTAATTACCTGACGCCCAAAACCGCGTTTTTGCTACTCAATAAAAACCAAATTTTCCCTACACTACCGAGCGACTGGCTGGCATCCAGTCAACCCACCTCTTCTTTAAACACTTTAAACCGTATTGTCTTAAACACATATAACCTCTTAGCTCAAAATTCACCCCCAAAATAAACAGCAATGAATTTAGTCAGACCAATATGCCCTATTTTAAAACTAATTACTCAAGATCACTATGGACCAACGCCAGAAGCCTATACTGAGTGAATATTGTTTAATTAAATTTAGTTTTAACTTCCAATATAGCGCCTTTGGATAAACATCAACAGGTGGCACTACTCACCTTTCTTATTCCACCTGGCGTCACTCAGATAAGCTGCTGGCCTTCGCCCCTTTGTCACCTCCACGACGAGCTGCTGACGCCACTCCTCCCAACCGGGTTTCGGCACCAAGATTGTTAAAGTTGGTTCGGTTTGGGTCAGAGAAGAAAGCAAGTCTCAGTCCGAGGTGGTGTCAAAAAAATAGTGATCTTTATTACACACTTTTGCGCAGTCAGTGTGGGAAGACAATTTGCAATACAATCCTTCTTCGAATTGAGCGTCCCGTCTCCTTATATTACCATTATGACATCACAGTTAGATCTTTACTGGAAATGATAACAATGGCCCTCCTCTTTAAAACATTGTCCTAATATAGACATTAACTGCTACTCTTAAAGAAAAACAAGTGTGTATTACATTGTGCATTTTGTGAAAGTGTATCTATCAGAAAAACTGTCCTCAGACGACCCTCCTATTATTACTAAGTGTGTATGTAAACGTGCATGTGTTATACAAGTGCGTGCATGTAGTTACAGGCCGGCGTACGTGCAGAACTGAACGCAGACAGGCCCGAATCCAACAGGACTGGTGTGATTGCAATGTAATGCAACACAGTAACATAGATGTGATTCAAAGATTATTCTGTCAACTGATTCAACAATGGTAAATGATTATAAGAATACAAAATAAAATATCTCCTGGTCACAGCGGGGTGTCCCGTGACTTCCCACGCCCAAACAGACACAGCCACAGCATCGGACTTTTAACAATAGTTTATTCACAACAATGGCACTCACGGTAGTGGGAGTGTATAATTTCGGGGTGAGCTAAGGCCAACACAACAAACAAAACTCAACCTAGGCTTCGGTTCCCCTCTGACCTGTTCAAGGAAAAGAAAAGAAAGAAATAACACAGTCTGACCTCCCTGGTCTAAAAACACAGGAGAAAAGAAGGCTTCCCAAAATAATCGGCAGCTCACCCCTACTTGCTCCGCACTTCACACACATGCCCGACCTTTTAACCAAATAGCTATGGCTACGGCCGCTCCGTCTGGACCTGAGGCAAGTGCACGGGAAGTCTGCCACACACCCCCGCACCGCAGCTCTTCAGTCACTCTTTTATAGTTCACGTCCACAGCAGGAACCAGTTACATCAGGCCATTCCTTAGGTCCACCAATCACAGCCGAGCCCCTGCACAGGTGAATTTGCATACACACATCAAGAAACAAATAACCCACCAACACACGCACGTAACATAGACTAATAAATCAGGAGGGGTATAGGGCTCACACAAACGCACTCTTCATTAAGACGCAAGCTATAAAATTCCAGGATCTGGTGAAGTTTAAAACAGTGCAAATAATATATAAGGTAAGGAAAGGGATGCTCCCAATCGAAATAAGTAAATGGTTCTTAGAAAGAGAAGGGAGGTATAATTTTAGAGGGAAGTGGAATTTAAAATTACAAAGAGTAAGAACAACATTGAAAAGGATGTCTATTTCAATAGCGGGAGTTAAATTCTGGAATGAGTTAAAAGAAGAAATAAAGGTCAGTAGTGATATAAACCAGTTTAAAATAAAACTCAAATTCCTCCCTGCAGCTGTCAAACTGTACAATCAAAACTGCTCCCAACAAACATAGATGTTTACATCAGCGCTGCAATGTGCACTAATTAACTAATTATTTAAACATCTTCCAGTATCCTGCTCTGTTTGCACACTACAACCTGGGTTTGCCATTTGTATCTGTACTTTAATCTTAATAACTGTACAGTACTCTGTTTTATAGTAACATTGTCCATATGTAAATATTTTCGTAAGAAAATTGTGTGTTTCTGTTCTGTGTCCTGTTATGTTTGTATATGCTTATGTGTCTTTTATGCTGTCTGTTACAACCAAATTTCCCCTTGTGGGACAATTAAAGGATTATTCTATTCTATTCTAGTCTAGTCTTGTCATGGTTCTGGGTCCGTTGGACCCAGTATTTTGAGTTTATTATGTTTTGGTTTATTTTTGCATTATGGATTGTTTTCTGATGTTCTGGTGCTTTGTTTATTATTATCATTATAGATCTGTTTCTGTTATTCTTGGTGAGGGATCAGTTCTTAGGTTTTGGGTTCTCATGTGTATTACAGTTTCTGTTCAGTGTCTAGTCTGTCTCTCAGTGTCATGTCTGCATCTGGTTTAGTAATTCTTGTTTCCTGTTTTATTGTGAAAGTCTTTG
>NW_024583698.1:43210-49069 GCF_018398535.1 Haplochromis burtoni
GTCAAGCCTTGTGAGAAACAAGCATTTGTGGAGGAGTACCTCAGATGGTACATCCTTGAAAGAAACCAAAGTGTCATTCAACGGTAAACTCATTACTCCTTTTAAATTCAGGATGGCCAGTTGCTCATCACAGCAGCCACTGACATTTTCAGACCTTCAGATGTATATGAAAAACCTGATTCGGTAGCATCCGTGTGATCTGATGAACAACAAGTTAATTCCTGAGCCACTGTCGCACGCTATTAACCTTTTGACACTAGAACTCTAATTTAGTATACATTTATTGTTCACAATGACCCATAATAATCAGTCATGCAACATGATTAATTTTTCAGTTATTTATAAAAAGAGGTGATCCCTTTTTGACACACTTGTTTATTCCAGTGTGAAAGCACTATTTTTTTTTTTTAAATGCTGAAATCTCAATGAGCTCTTCTTTTTTGCTGTCACAGTTAATTTCTGAGCACTATGAATTGTTTTTGTGTATGCATTTGAAATCTGTCCAAATTTATAATGAAAGATCTAGTAGGTAAAGACATTTAAACACAATTTAGAAGACTGCAATAGTTATAGCTATAAACCAATTATTAGTTATTTGTCTATCCTTTGCAGATTTAAAGATGGACTGGAAAGTCTGAATTTTTTAAGTGCACTGCAACAACATTCCAGTGTGCTGGCCCCACTCCTATGCTTCTCTGCCAAGGCCCTGACTGCTTCAGAACTGGAGAGCATGTTCAGACCAGATCTCAGCCCAGCAGGAAGCAACAAGCGGCATAAGGAGGTCCTAACACTTGGCTTTTGGGCAGATTATCTCCTTGATTGTGAAGGTTTGAATGGCCGTTTTTATTTGTTTATAGTTTTATGAAAGGAGAGGTAAGGAAATTAATTTTCTGTAATGTACTACAGTGTTTACTTTCTTCTTTCAGAGAAGGCAACAGCAGTGTGTCTGGAAGATTTGATGATGTTTGCCACAGGGCTGACGGCAGTTCCACCGGCAGGAATGACACCACCACCATGCATCCAGTTTTTAAGTGATTCGCCTTTTCCAGTTGCAAACACCTGTGCAAATACTCTGAAGCTACCCATCTGTGACTCATATGGCATCTTTAAGGCCAACATGGACTTTGGAATTCAAAATGCTCCAGGATTTGGATGTTCTTAAATCAGCAAGGTCATCAAGTTACAGTTACTGAGTTACCCTGTTAGGTTCAGCTGCCGTTGGCACACTACTTAACACATTCATGTGACAAGCAACTTCCATATTGTTAAACATTTAGTTGTTTTTTCTTAATATTGTGTATGTTGGAAAAGTGACAGAAATGCTGGACACTATTTGTAAATGGTTTTATTAAAGAAAATTGTAAATGTTTCCTTGTGGTTAAATGTTAATATTTAAATCCATGCCAGTTGCTGTATATTATGAACAATATTATATTCAATTTAGCAAGAGGGAAAGGAAACACTACTAACATTAAAAAATGAAGGAAAAACAGAAGGGCTGGAGCACTCAAGTCCAAAGGTTTTATTAGGTGCAAAAAAAGGAAAGAAACTAACGTTTCGACACAGTGTGTGTCTTCGTCAGAGTAACTCTGACAAATGTCATTACAAACTGAAGTTCAGTTGGTATCTAAAACCCAGCTATGTCCTTCAGGGCCAAATACAGTTCTGTGGCCGATTCCCAGTCTTGTGGCTGCTGCAGTGTGTTTTGTTGTACAGCCTGTTGTAAATATTCCTCAATGTTTGGATCACCACACAATCCAACCGGTAGCCCCTCCTCGGGAAACACATCCAGTTCCCTCTCCTCAACAGCAAATCCACAGTCTCTTGAACCATATCTGCAAAATGAAAATAGAACAGTGAAGGATTTTTTGCTGACAATATGGAACTATATAAATCAACGCATGCAGTGACATGTTATAAACTGCTCTATCATACTTGTGTAAAATTATGAATATATATTAACCAACTTAAGCAATAACAACACCTTGCATTTAGTTTGATGCAAAAGGTTAATTCATTTTGTTAAGAACTCAAATACCTGTGAGGCAAGAGAGAGTTCGTTTGGAATCCCCCCTGGACACGATGCAAGTCTGCTTGGCCGGATCCTGTGTTTGTTCCAGAGGTCTTTGCATTCATCCAGGTCTTTCTGTAGAACCCCTCTGAAGCAGAATCTCAGCAAGCATTGGTGTTCGTGGCTTCCATTTAAGTTTCCAGAGTCTCTTAGGTCTCCAAACAAGTCCATCCAAAACTGAGACCTGGGTATATAATTAATATTTAAGAATCAATTTAGCTTTGTTCTTGGTCATTTTATAGGGTTTGTTACATTTTGGTCCCATTTAAAACATGCCACAAATTTTCTTATGTTAGTGTGTGCAGCTTAGCTCCCCCGTCTCGTTAGCCCTGATCTCCCCCAGCTGTGTCTCCCTTCTGTTGCCCATTCCCTCATTACTACCCTGTGTATTTAAGCCCTGTGTTTTCCCATGCTCGGTGTCGCGTCGTACCATCAGATTATGCCTGTGTGTTTCGGTTCGCCATATTCCATGTTCACTTCATGTTTTGTTTTCGTACCAGCAATAAAGCTGAGGTTTTTGAGTTACAAGTTAGTGTCTGAGTTTGGATCCTCCTCTCCGCCTGCCCGCACACAGAGCCCTGACAAGTCTAGTCTAGTCTGTTCCTGGTCTGGTCCCTGTCTTGTCATCAGCATCTCCTGTTGTAGTCTGTTTAGTCTCTGTGCTTTGTTATCCCTGGTCATGTTCCTGTGTTGGTCTCTCTGTGTTTTATTTGGGTTTCCTGTCCTTTCTTGTTGATTCATCTGTGGTCCAGTCCCTGTGTCAAGTTAACACATCTTAGTCTAGCTCTCAGTTTCTGTCGTAATGCTGTCATGGGCATTTCATTCAGTTTTGCTTTCTTTGTCTCATTAGTCTCTGATTAGTGGCAGCTTGTTATCCTCTGTGTATATAATGTCTGACTCCCCTTTTCTTTCCTCATTGTGGGTGATGTTTCTGTCAGTTTCCTTTCCAGGCAGTTTATATCATGTTCTGTTACTGTTTAGTTTTGCCTTTTGTTTTTTGTTGGCCCTTTACCAGGAATAAAGCTGTGATTTCTGAGTTCAGTCCTGCATTGTGGGTCCTCACTCTGTTCACCACACATCTGCTTTCATTGTACTTCTCTATTAAAGTACAGCAAAGAGGAAACGGATGAGTCAATATGGATTAACATACAAGGACATGCTGGTGAAGGATATCTGTGGCTATTTGCTACATTATCTCTAAAAGTGACTAAGCTTCTCTGTGCTTTTCTGTTATTGACTTCTGAATATGGCAGTAGTTCTGTGAAGTTTCTGTTCTGTGCAATCTTCACCAAAATAAATGTCTGCAGCCTTGAACTTTCTGGTGACGTTGGTCACACTGTCATTTCACACAACAGTCTGAATACCTGAAGGTTAAAAGAAATGAGTCTTTCCTGCGCAAATGTTTTATCAAACAACACTGTCTGCACTGTGGATGCTCACAAAAGGATGTGCCGTCACTGGTTGTACGCTTGCTGCTGCCTGGTCATTGGCTAGCCTTTTGCTGTCAGCTGACGCATATCAGTCTTCACTCCCTCCTTCCATCAGTCACTCCTGTGTGAATGTCTGGTCTCCGTACCTACCTCTCAGCCTGGAGTCTGACATTTGGCTTTAAACTGCAGTTTGAACATCTCTCACAATAAAGAACGAAACTCATTCAGGTAAGTTTTACACACACTAACACGCTAGGAACAAGTAGTCATTTCTACTTTGAATGTCTCCATTATTTGCCCAATTCAGTAAGATAAGACTTAGTAAAATTCTATTGTTAGTGTTAAATCCTATTTAAGGATGCCAGAGCACCCTTGATGATGCACTAAAATTGTTATAAATTCTACTCTGTGCATAACAGGAGCTGTCAGTTTGTTCTGAGAGGTAATAAATTCAGACCATTGCAGAACATTAAGAATGTTGCAGGCTGGCAGGAGATGAAATGGATTGTTTGTCCTTGTAGCCATTTTTTTTTCTGTTCTTTTCATTTCTATTGACTCCTGTTTTCAAAAGCGCTTCTGCGTCAGTGTGTAACTAAACAGATATCCTCTTTGGCTACATGTGTAAGTAGCTATTTAAAAAATTTTCAGACATGTAAGTCCTGGACAAAAACATTTCTATACCAATGTTTCAGTATCTATTTGGCCTTTCTGTGTGAAGTGTTGTGTTGAGGAATGACATTTTCTCTGCTGCTGCTGTTATCATTAGATATTCTGTCTGTGGTGGTGGAAGAGCAGGCCTGACCCCCTCGGATGGGGGTTTGAATGTCACCCTGCAGAAAAGGCTGCTAAAGTTTAAAACCTGCTGCTCTTTATAAAAACAATTGAGTAAAAAAAAATTATTCTTCTTGAGCACTCAAACTGTTCTATACAACATTCACAGATTCACACCCATTCATACAGGCATTGTTTTCTATGCGTTTTCCAGGGAAGCGCTTTCTATCTAACATTCACGCTCCAAATGATTCATCAGAGTACAACTTGGCGTTAGTATCATGCCCAAGGATATTTGGCATGTAGACTGGAGCAGCCCAGGATCAAACCTCCAACCTTCCAATTAATAGATGACCTGCTCCAACAATTACTTATTCTTTCCTAAATGAACCTGTACAGCTCTACATTGTTGTACATTTCATAGAGTTAGAACACTGAATGCCTGTCAGAGATTTATTTTATTGTCTGTGTTTCTTTCTATGGTCTTTCCACCATCTCAGCTCCCAACAGCTTCCTGCCATCCCACCCCATTTTTCTTTTTCTCTCCCTTAAAGCATAATTTTCCCAGGAGACCAGGGAACCAGCCTAAATACAGATGATTTCATTATTACATGACCAAACCTCTACACTCCCAAAAATTTCATAATGTTTAGTGAAAAAAGTTGTCTTTAAAGCAATACATTAAATACAAACAACCTGTAAAAAGTTGACATCATAACATATAAGCACAAGATACTAAAACTGTAAACTATGTCATATCAGGAAAAGAAATGGACTTGGAGTACAGAGTACTCAGTAAATACTGCATTAACTTTAAAGTTTAACATTTAGGATTACAATTTTAAAGAAAGCAATAATTAAATTGAAACCACCAAAAGATATAAGGTCCATTCTAATTGCAAGTATTTTAACTCTCGATACTTTAAAAGTACTAGAAATATTTTTATATAATGTAGTTTCCATTGACTGTACACTGTATGTTGTATACTTTTATACTTTTAGCTCTCTTTTGTGGATGGAAGCAGAGCTGGAAGCTTACACGGTTACTTGGTGGTGAGGGCGAGTTGTGTATTTTTCTTTAGAAAAAAGTCTGTGACTCTATTTGTTATTAACTTTGTGTTTTGAGTGACAGGATGTCTCCTCATTGTCACAATGTTGAAATCTATCAGAAGATGTATGTGCAGAGTATTACTGGATAGAATACTAAGTCTCAGTGTCGAAATCAAGATAACAATAGCTTGTTACAGAGGTGCAAAGACAACAGGTTGTTTCTGTCTGAACTGCTTCTGCTCTGCAAATGCTGCACAGTTATAAAATACTGGAAAGAAGAGCAATGTTAATTCATGTGTAACTGTGACTTTTCCAGTTTTCTTTCACTTTTACTAGAAACTGAAAGTTTTTCATTCTTAGCAAAACCACAGCATTCATAAATTTAAGAAAAAAACATCTCTCCTTTGTACAAGACAGCTTTCAGCTTGAACTCAATGCAGTGTTTTGGTGGGATATGAACTTTCCCAGGTAACAATCGTACTGTGCTGTGATTCTTCTACAGCCATTTATTTTGTTAATCAAATACTGCTATGGAGA
>NW_024583698.1:50429-52368 GCF_018398535.1 Haplochromis burtoni
GGTAACAGGGACATTCTTAGTGTACTCTTAGATGCCTGTAAAGCCAAGGGTAAGGAAGTTATTATCATCACCACCAACAAACTGCCATCTGGCCATCAGGTGACAAAGCAGTACCTTAATGTTCCTCCATCTCCTGAAGTTGAAGAGAGTCTGCATTACTTACCAGCATCATGCTGCATGTCGCCATATGAGGTCCAGCTACGAACGCCTCCTCAGGGCTCTTCAGCAACAACCTCTCCTCAACCTGGCAGCCCCCTTCGTGGCCTCAAGGATCCCCAGTGTTTAGGCTTAGGGCATGGCCTGATCAGATTTCAACCAGGTTCACCAATGCAACATCGAAGTCCTCTACGTGTTCCCGATGTGGATAAGCGACCTAACTTCCATCAGCTACACTCAGAAGCCTGGTCCAAAAGTCCTTCCCTGTTGCTCCAGCAGAGTCAGGCGTCCTCTCTGACTGAGGAACCAGTGGAAATTACTCCGGAGGAGGTGCTGTCTTTCAGAGTCGAAGAACATCCTCCTGCTATTTCACGGCACCAGAGCATTGATTTCAAAGATGCAAAAGGACTTGTGAAAGCATTAGAGATCTTATCAGGAAATGACAACAGGGGAGGTGGTGGGAAAAAAGGCTTTGGCAGAAAGATGTCATATGACAGTGCTGCAAGTTCATTATATTCTGTTTCACACCCAAACTTGCTTCAAGATAGTCTTGCCTTTTCCCATGAATCCAGACCTGCAGATGAAGATTCATCTGACTGTCTTACACAGCTGAATGTTTCCAGTCTGCAAAATGTGGTGCATCGGCGGAACATTGGTATTGCCCACTACAGTTCTGACTCTCAGTTGCAGCAATTCAGCAGCAGAGACAGAACCTCAAAGAGCAGTGGTGGTGCTGGATTGGCAGCGGAAAGACACAAGCTGGTCACCAGCAGAGCCTCCAATCTGTCGGGATCCAGGGAGTCCTTGGAGAGCTCGGCCCAGAGGCGAGCCACTACAGGGCTGGAGCGAAGAGGCTCAGGAGCTCTTCTTCTGGATCACATTGCCCACACACGCCCCAGATACCTGCCTCGTTTGAATCCTCATATTCCCATACCAGATATTGGGGTTAGCTCTAACTCTTCCTGCCCTTTGAGTGGAAGTACCAAGACACTGAACGGTGTTCTTATAGGCCCAAAACCTGTTCTACCCTGTGTACCTGTTTTCCCCAAGGATCTGAAAGCCAAGAAAATGTTGTGGAGGCGTCACTCAATGCAGAGTGACCAAATAAAGCAACTTGCCAACTTTGCGGAAACTTTTGGGCACTAGAAAAAAAAATCTCTCAGGAGAAAATATGTGTGCAATAGCTGTATTATAGCTATAACCCCATCTCTAATGCAAATTCATATGTGCTTTAAAAGTGATTATAGATTAGATGTGCTCACCTGTGTCAGTGTGTTGTTTTAGAGTAACATTTTATTATCACCAGGGCAGTTTGGAAATGATAATTATAAATACTTTAGTATGAAACATTGCATTCCAAATACCTTGAAAACAAATGTATTTAAATATTGTAGTAATTTTGTAAACAGTTGTGAACAGAACAGCCCTCTTCATTAATACTTCGGCCATCCAATCATATCAATTAATGCTGTATGTTTATTGGTGAGTCTGTTCTGAGAAAAGTGACTAGTGTTATTATATTAGATTAGATGAAACTTTATTAATCTCACGGGTGGGTTCCTCCGGGAAATTGAGTTTCCAGTAGCACAGTACCGACAGAAGTTGCATGTTACAGACACAATAAAGGGGAATGAGAGTAAGGATATAAGCAGTGTTGGGTAAGTTACTTTAAAATAGTAACTTAGTTACATTACTAGTTACTTCTATCAAAAGTAACTCAGTTACTTCAAGTTACTCGTTACTTTCAGAGTAACTAGTTACTAGGGAAAGTAACTTTGGTTTT
>NW_024583698.1:52388-53893 GCF_018398535.1 Haplochromis burtoni
ATCCTCATATTCCCATACCAGATATTGGGGTTAGCTCTAACTCTTCCTGCCCTTTGAGTGGAAGTACCAAGACACTGAACGGTGTTCTTATAGGCTCAAAACCTGTTCTACCCTGTGCACCTGTTTTCTCCAAGGATCTGAAAGCTAAGAAAATGTTGTGGAGGCGTCACTCAATGCAGAGTGACCAAATAAAACAACTTGCCAACTTTGCGGAAACTTTTGGGCACTAGAAAAAAAAATCTCTCAGGAGAAAATATGTGTGCAATAGCTGTATTATAGCTTTAACCCCATCTCTAATGCCAATTCATATGTGCTTTAAAAGTGATTATAGATTAGATGTGCTCACCTGTGTCAGTGTGTTGTTTTAGAGTAACATTTTAATTATCACCAGGGCAGTTTGGAAATGATAATTATAATAAATACTTTAGTATGAAACATTGCATTCCAAATACCTTGAAAACAAATTTATTTAAATATTGTAGTAATTTTGTAAACCGTTGTGAACAGAACAGCCCTCTTCATTAATACTTCGGCCATCCAATCATATCAATTAATGCTGTATGTTTATTTGTGAGTCTGTTCTGAGAAAAGTGACTAGTGTTATTAGATTAGATTAGATGAAACTTTATTAATCTCACGGGTGGGTTCCTCCGGGAAATTGAGTTTCCAGTAGCACAGCACCGACAGAAGTTGCACGTTACAGACACAATAAAGGGGAATGAGAGTAAGGATATAAGCATAATTATACCATATATACACATATATAAATACAGAATATATAATAGAGATAAATAGGAATACTAGTGAATTCCACATTTGAGTGAATCTATTGCACAATGATTATTGCACAATCGGATGTAAGAAAAGTATTGCAAATATTGCACAATGAAAAAAGCACTACAGGTCAGTTGTTCCCGACCCTCCTTTGTCCTCCTGTTTCCTCTCTCTCTCTCCTCCAGTGAGGAGTTAAACAGTCTGATGGCGTGTGAGACAAAGAAGGTTTTAAGTCTGTTGGTTCTTGACTTTGGGACAAAGGACCTCCTAATGAACCCCTACCTAATTACATGAGCCAAGGTGTGAAAATGGGTGTAGTTCATAATCAGCTAAGGTTTTCGGTGAGCTCATTGTGAAACCTGGCCCCACCTTATCATGTGATTTTCTGAGGTCAGAAGTCCCGGGATGTGAGTGGGCGTTAAGGCGTCTGGGAAAGGATCTCAGAACTGGATTATAGATGGCAGACAGTGGACATAAATGGCTTCTTTCATTCCTCTTTCAAACCATCTGTCTTCTTTGTCCAAAATGTGAATATTGGTGTCCTCGAAGGAGTGACCTTTGACCTGTAGATGCAGATGGTCCACCAAGTCTCTTCCAGTTGACGTGGTATACATATACATATATATACACATGTATAGATATATTTTTTCCGGATCCAAATAAACAGATGCGACCAATTAGATCCCTCCATCTGGCAACAAGTGCACTCCTAACTCAAGTCATGCGCTAGT
>NW_024583699.1:0-20923 GCF_018398535.1 Haplochromis burtoni
GGAGATCCAGCAGCGTTTGACGATCATAAACAATTAGTGTGGTTCCATCCCGGAAGCATACAAAAAATAGAATAGCTAACAACAGAAAAAGCTCGGGGGAGCGAAGACGGCTTGCCGTACACACTGGCGCCATCTTGGTTCCCAGTCAGATCTTGAAATGATAAGAGATAAGGTAAATTCTCTCTGATAAACAGACTTCACTTCATGCCTGTCACTGTGTGTGTGAAGGGCAGAATGGGGTGGATGTACAGTAGGCTAAACAGATTGTCTCCATCAGATTTCAGGTACAGCATCAGAGATCTCTGTACAGAAGAGCACAGTCATAGGAACGGCAATAGAAGATATTGCAGAGAACCCTCAACCTCATCAGAAAGAAGACTATATGATGATTTTAAAGACCTGATTACTGCTGCTGCTCTCATCAGAGATTAGAAAATACCAAAAATATTAATAAACGTTAAAAAAATCAACAGGCATCTAACATGAGAACTGACTTGTGTGAGTGTGTCTGCAGACAAACTGTATCCAGCTTTAACACCAGCACTTCCTCATTTCTATTTTCCTTAAAAGAAGAGCCCTCTAGTGTAGAATCATTGTACTGCATGAGCCAGTTCACATAATACAGAACCATTGAATGAATTACTTCATATTTATCATCACAATTATGGGCTTTATTGTTTTAGTTTATCACAGTATCCCAGTTAAACGTGTGATACGACCACATTTTGTTATATTGTCATTAAAAACCTGTTAGTGCTCACAGTGAGAGGAGAGAGACATGAAGCTGTCAGGGATTAGTTTGAGGTTTAAAAAAAACAAAACTTAATATATGTTAAACTTGCCGACATGATGACTTTAAAGCTTTAACTTCTCAGTTAAACAGTCCTAATGTTTTACATTCAAAGCTGCAAATCACACAGAAAGTAACTCAACCCAAAGCATGTCATTTATTTTACACAACACTGACACCACATACAAACACTGGCAGACAGCTGTGGTGTCTCTGTTATGATACTGAAATTATTTTAGACACAAAACATTTACAGGAAAAGGTCCCTTTAAATAAACATGAAGCTATTTAGTGATGATCATCCTGCTCTGCTCACTGAGCTGAGATCATTTCATGCATGAGATCAGGGTTAATCTGAGGAGATGAGACAGTTGATGCATTTATTTTGAACTTCTTCAAACATTTGGTTCATTAAAATAATGTAAATAACGGTAAATGGACTGATTTTTTATAGCCCTTTTCTACTCACCCTGAGTACTCAAAGCGCTGTATACAACATTCCTCATTCTCCCCTACTCATACAAGCACTTCTAAACTCAAGTGCAAACTAATAAACATTCACACACATTCACACTCCGATGACTGGGGAAGCCAAGGATCGAACCCAGCCCATCGTTCCTTCAGTGGGCTGGTTTCAGTCATTATGCAAATGTACTGTTTATAAGATTTGGGGAAACCTGCAGTCAGCTGAGACTGAAGAAGTCACCTGGATGAGTGACGAAACGTTTCTCACACAAAACGTTACGTCCAGATGAACAGAATAAACTTTTGGAGATACCTAACCATGTAGAAATGTTGCCCAATCAGAAGTCTAGAAGCCTGGGTGGGAAAGAGTAAACTAAGATGGCTCATAGAAGTAGAACTGAGTCCTATGTGTGGAGGGACAGTAACTGTGTGTGTATATGTAAGTATTTAAACACTGCAGAGAGTACAATTAACAGTAGCAGTATTTTTTCTAAGTCCGCCATTGTAGAAATTCATTTCACCAAAACAATAACGTGGCGCACAGTGTGATGTCAAAAAAGGCGCACACCTTTGACGCTGCATTTTCTCTGTTTTCCTCGTCCACACGTAAATGCAAAAACGGAGTTTTTAAAAATCTCTGTTTTACGTGTGGACGAACGGTGCAAACGCATAGAGAAATCTGCGTTTTCAAAAATACCCGTGTATGTGTGGACGTAGCCTTAGAAACTCTAGGATCTGTTCTGGTTTTCATAAACTGTTCCAAATCTGAGGCCTTTAAATGAAAATGAGGATTGACCAAGGAATGTTTTGTATTTTGCTAGTTTGCAGTCTTCATGAGCTGCTCCTCTTGTTAAACTCTGCTGCTGCTGACTTTTGAAATCATTCTCCTCCAAGCATTCTCATGTCACACCTCTGATCTCACTGCACTGGCTCTATATTACATTTAGGCTTTGTATGGTAAAGCATCTGTGTCAATAGACTTTGCAGCCATATGTCACCAGTAGGACTCTCAGGTCATCTGATCAGGGTTTATTGTCCATTCCTACAAACTAAAGGTGACAGACCCTTTACAGATGTGGCCCCCTCTCTTTGGAATTCACTGTCCCATCAGCCTAAGACCTGTGAGTTGAGTGGATTCACTCAAAAAGCACCTAAAGACTCATGGTTTTAAAGTGGCATTTGGGTAGTTTTTATTTTGTTCTGTTTATTTCTGTTGTGGTCCTTTTTGCAGGCCAAATCAGTCAATGTGAGTGTGTAGTGTGTTTGTTGCAGATGCAGAGTATTGTGGGGGTCTGCTAATCCTGGAAGACGTTCCACACCTGCACACTGTTGAGCTGATTAGGGTCCAACTGTAAGAGGCTGGTGTTTCCATTTATTCAACACCAGATTTTATTCTGCATGTGCTAAACAAGCTTGGCTCCTGCGATGCTGATGTGTATGCTGTCGTTTCTGCTTTACTCACATTTGGCTTCTTTGCTCTTGCACCTCAGAAAACCAACTTATTTGGGAGTCTAGGTCACTTTCTTTCCAAGCTCCTTAAATAAATGTGTACTTCCTATTTGGTTGTGATTCTTTGTGTGTGGTCTGAACCTGCATTTTACATCTTGCTACTATATGCTGGATAGTCTCTGGGGCACCTTTGCACAGTTTAAAGAGCATATGTTCTTGTGCCGCCAGTTCAGAGCCTCTCTGCTGTCCTTTAAGCTGGCCTTTTCTAGCCACTGGTGGGATTTCTTGATGTGAACCACTTCCTTTATCTATCCATACATCTCATGCAGGGGCTTGGTCATCTATGACTGTTTGTCATCACTATCTGTCTTCAGCTGCCTGAGGCATTCTTTTAGCAGCTTATCTAAGAGGCCGTCTTCCTGAAGTATTCATGGACGCCTCTCAATATAGCCGATATTTACAAAACTAAAAATGGTTGGCATAGTAATGTCCTACAATTCTCAAATTAATTTGTGGGACACAACAGATTTAGAAAAGAACATTTTAAACATTTAAAAGTTAGAGAAAACCAACATAAAAACTTAGAGAGAAGTTAGAGAGATCATCTTGAATGACTGTTTATATTAACCTGCATTCTGCTGTGGTGAGCAGAGATGTTTTCATATATGGGATCTGGGTTCATCTGAAGAGAGAAGGCAAATAATATAAGCACTGGGTTATTTAAAATGATAGAATAGACGGTGCTTTACAACAATGTTTTGTTAGTGTACGTTAAGTGGGAGTGCAGGGTTGACATAAACTATTGAGATAAGAGATCATCATAATTCTCAGCCACATGAGTTGCAAGCAAAGAGTCATTGTGTTGTGCATGAAAGGTTTCCTCTATCAGTCTTTGTGGCAGGAGCAATGTGACAGGTAGATGGAGCATGAAGATTCACACTTTAAATCTCAATTCTGTTCTGTCATTCTCCCTTGCAGACTCTCTTTCATGCAACCATCTTCTTCTTCATCTCCACCTCATCCAAGTCACCTCGAGTTCCATCTAAGCTTCATCTTCATCATCACAAGCATCTAGACTCTGGGTCCTATCTTAAATCCTGTCACCACTGGCTTTTTGTTCTACTGTGATGGGTCATTGGAGACTAATCGCAGAATAGCTTAATTAATTTTCAATAAATTATCTTTAATTCTTCCAAATGATCGCTCGGGATGAATTTGTGGAGTCTGCTATATCTGCAAGACTGAGCTGAATTCTGCTTTGGTGGCAGTTTTCTCATTTGCAGCTTCATTAAAACAGTAAAACTCTCATTACTCTGTTAGATTATTGATTGTTAATGTGGAATTACACTTGTTAGTTTTAAATGTGCATCTTGGTTTATTACCACCAAATTCTTCAAAAGAACATTTCATTACCAAACAGGATGATCATAGTTTTTTTTTACTTTAATGAAGTTTAAAACTCTTACCACAACAAAAGAATTGAAAATATACTTTACTAACAGTGCATCTCCTATTAGCAACTTATACAGTAATAGCACTGAAGTCGTTGCTTATGAGACAACTATTAGGATAATAAGCATACAATGAAAAGCATTTTCAACAACAAATATTCAATATGGCTTAAAATCACATAATTAAGTTAGTGACAGATATATTTATTGTGGGGTTTTTGTATGTTGTTAAAAAAGGACACAGAAGGTGTGTCCTGCGGTAGAAAAAGAAATTAGGAAATTAAACTCAGACTTCAGAGGAAGGATCAAATTTGTGTACTTGGTGGATTCACACTTATCAAGATCCTTTAAGTGTTTTTGTAGTTACTTTTATCTCTCTTCTGGCAGTGAGTATAATAAATGTACTTCTACTCTCCTAATAAATGTAGACCAGAGAAATAGCACGATGCACACATCATTCACAGTAACAGCTTTCAACAAGTAAATATTTTTCCTCTGATTCGGTTGGCTGAGTTTCTGGTGACCTCTTCAGGTTGTACTCTGCCATGACATAAGCAGTTATTGACCATGACATCTCTCTCAAACTTTCACAGTAGAGTAAGTCTGTAAGTCTGTGTCTGCTGGAGTGACACCAGATGCTCCATCAGAGCTGATGCTGACAGCAGCATAATGAGAACACTCCTGTTGTCTGGGCTGATGTGACTGTACGGTAGAATAAAGAGGAACCACATGTTTGTTTCTGAAGTGGACTCTGCTGTAGTGGACTTCATCCTCCTGTTTTGGTTGTGTTGAGACGTTTTCATACACAGGACCAGGACTGAGCTGATAAAGACAAACAGCATTACATTATAATGCACTTTAAACTTGACTCCTTTTATTGTATGTTGGCAAAAATGAGTTTTTTTAAACTCTAATCTTTACCTGTTCAATTTGGTCAGACCTTTCAGTTGTTTGAGACTGACCAGAAGTTCTCTTTTTCCTGGTTGAAGTTAATAAACTGAAAAATTAGTGACTTCAGAGCAGAGATTAAAGGTACTGCTGTGAACCAACACTTACCTAACACACCAGCAGAGAGTGAGAAGTATTAAAACCAGCAGAGCTGCAGAAACTCCTGCAGCTGATGGTGTCCATGTTCCTGTGATACTTTGGACAGTGAGAGTCTTTGGAGCAGAGCTGATATCTTTCTTGCTTTTCACAGCACAGGAGTAGCTTCCTGCACCCTCCCTGCTGACTGGGTCTAGGATCAGATGTTTGTTCTGGTTCTCTCTCGGGGTCAGAGGTCGACTGTTCAAGTTCCAAATGTAGTTTGTGTTGTCAGTCAGAGGACAGCTGGTACTGCAGGTCAGTGTGACTCTCTGACCCTCTGTCACCACTGCAGAAGGACTCATCTTCACTCTCAGCTCTGAAAGAAGAACATTGGCAGTGTTGTAAAGTATTGTTGGGGAACAATGGTAAAATCCACAGTTTTTACCAAATCAAGGGCCTGTGCAACATCAGCCCAATCCTGACCTTAGAACCAATGATGGGCCGTCTCAACCACAGCCTAAACCTCACTTAATACCAAACGATGGCAGTCGTCCATATAATGACGCTGATGAACTGGGTGCGCTGAGATGCCACCTGCATGTGCAAAACCAATCTTTACAAAATGACAGCTGCAAACCACAAAGCTGCTGCGGCTAAAACACAGAATAATTGGTGGTGTGTGAATAAGGCACGGCGAGTCCACAGGTCACAGTATTAAGCCATTATTGACTTGCATCACACCACAACACACCCCAACTCATGAGTCCCCGTGGTTTTAACTCGGCGAGCGTGATTAAGGATGCTGTGCAGGTGCGTCTGCCCTCCATGCACGGCACCGCCACCACACCCCACCACAATTGGCTTCGCCTGCAGCTACAGTCCTGCAGAGAAAATGCTGAAAAAAACCATTCTTGAAGAACTGGAACAGGCTTGCAGAAACATAGATCCGAGGACACAACAACACCTGAGGTGAGTGAAGCTCCTGTTGAAGACAGCAACACAGCTGCGGAGCTGAGTGTGGACGCTTCAACACAAACTGCAGAAGCTCCACACACAGACTCTACAGACGTGAAAACCGATCGAGAAGCTTAGTTGGAGGTCCAGTGTAAAAAACAGCAAGAAGAGATCGAACAACTCCGTGAGCAGCTCCTCAAAACTCAAAAGACTCTTGAAGAGGAAATTGCAAAGCGCAAAGATCAGGAACAAAGAGCCCGATGTGAGCTCGCTAAGATGAAAGACAACCTCAGCACCAGTGAGGCTCTTCGTGAAAAAAATGATTTGAAGGCGCAAAACTTAAAAGAAGAGCTGAAACCAAAGCTTCCCACCAGGAAATCATGGAGAAGCAAAACCAGGAGAATACAACAATCTGAAACCAACTCAGGCAAACAGAGTAAGAAAAGATCTCATTTCAGGAGTCTTTGCTGTCTCTGCAAGAGACAAGAAAAAAAGCAAGAAGACCAGTCCAAGGTTGCCAATCCTGAAAATTCTCCAGCCCAAAAGAGGTCAGTTTATCAAACCAGAAAAAGACGCAACACTTCAGGAGAATCAGCCAGAAAAAGAGGAGGCCAGCGCTACCAAACCAGAAAATCCAGAGGCCCGAGATGACAAAGTGCCAAAAGAAAAACCAAAAAAGAAAAAGAAGCGCAACTGGTTTTGGAGACTATTCACTCCATCTAATAAAATATCAGCAATTTACAACTAAATAGTAACAGTTACTTCCAGTGCCTAAACATCCATTTTTAGGCATATTTACTTTAATATTTATCCATCCGCTTCTCTTTTTCAGGGTTGCGGGGAGCGCTGGAGCCTATCCCAGCTGTCATAGGGCAAGAGGCGGGGTACACCCTGGACAAGTCACCAGTCGGTCGCAGGGTCAACACACAGAAACAGACAACCATTCGCGTTCACACCTATGGGCAATCTGAATTACTCAATTAACCTATCCCCACAAACTGCATGTCTTTGGATGGTGGGAGGAAGCTGGAGTACCCGGAAGAATCCACGCAAACACGGGGGGAACATGCAAACTCCACACAGAAAGACCCCTGATGGTGGAATTGAACTCAGGACTTTCTTGCTGTGCGGCAACAGTGATCACCACCGTGCCACCGTGCACATAATATTTGCTTTAATATTGAGTTGTGTATAACTTTGTCATCGGCTCCACCCCCCAACCGGTCGCGGCAGATGGCCGCCCCTCCCTGAGCCTGGTTCTGCCGGAGGTTTCTACCTTTTGAAAGGTAGTTTTTCCTCCCCACTGTCGCCAAGTGCTTGCTCATAGGGGATTATTGGGTTTTTTCTTTAGTTCAGTTCATTTGTATGTAAATACTGTTGGATTGAATTGAACTGAATTAAAGAAGATTTTTATGAGACGGAGTAATCACTGAGTGAACCAGGGTATTATAACATCTTACCCATAAATAATTACGATCAACCCATTAAATAAACAATTGGATTTACCAAAACATCTGAAGTGTGAACATTTAATTTTGTTTCATTTAAAACATATGAAAATGTCAAATTACATCAATCTAACAGCAGAAATAAAAATGTTTACAGCCTGGTTGAAAACTTTGTTCTGTGAATGATATCCACTGCGTCTGTGCTGTTGATGCCTTTTAAAAGCATTCCTAATAGCATCTATCAAGTAATATGCCTTGCTCAATGGTTCTTGGAAGTATTAACAGTTTTTGTAATTTGCTTTATAAATTCAAATTCTACAGCCTTATACTAGTAATCGCTTGTGCTACATGCGGGAGGCAGGTAGAGTCAGCTCAGTGTCCAGCCATTATTATGAAAGTTCTCTCTTTGGCATCCACAGACGCAACAGCTCATAACAAAATGGTGCAAACAGAGGTGAATCCACATAAATATACTTTTTATATCTGAAAGTCCTGAAGACCACAGTGGTTACGTAAAAAAGTAGGAAATTAGTTTTTGATTTATAATTTCTTTGTTGTAACAATTCTTTGTGGCAATAAATCTTATAAAAAAAAAAGCCTGCATTTTTTACCATCAAATAGTGATATGTTTGCAAGTAAAACGTTTTATTGATTTAAACAGCAGAGTTGAGTATGTGGGTTAAACGCATAAAAAAAAACACTTGCCCACTCTGGAATGCCCTACAGCATGGGTGTCCAACTCCAGGCCTCAAGGGCCGGTGTCCCTGCAGGTTTTAGATGCATCCCTACTCCAACACAGCTGAGTCAAATAGTTGGATTACCTCTTCGGCATGCCATCAAGTTTGATTCAGGTGTGTCGGAACAAGGATCCATCCAAAAGCTGCAGGACAGTAGCTCTCCAGGACTGGAGTTGGACACCCACGCCCTACAGCTTATTCTGATGTTGTCTCTTGTTTTGGGCTCCTGGTATCCCAGCAGCTGACAATCGTGTGCCTGATTGGGGCCTGATTAGCTGCACCTGTTAGCATGGACGCTGCTACAGCTAACAGTCAGTGTCTGCTCTAAGCATAGCATGTTTGACTGATTCGGAAAGGGCCAGTGCCATAGGACAACTTCAAGCTGGTGTTAGGGCTAACCCAGCCCAAGAATACAACAACGCAAGAACACAGTTTCCTCGCCTCCTCAGCACATAAGACCGCTATGCTGTCTTTCACAGATTTGCAATAAAGGTTTGCACAATATGAGTCTAGATTCTGCCAATGATAGTTGAATCATAGGTTTAAAGTGTGGCAAAGCTGGCTGACTGGCTGTGGATATCATCCCACAGCAGTGTGTGATCAGTATGAGGAGGAAGTGAAAGGCTGGTTTGATTGTGTCTGGTTCTTCCATATGCTTGTCTTGTTTGTTCTTACTTCATCCAAGCCAACAAAAAACATTAAAGGAGAATCAACAGGAGAATAAACTGTTTGACAACTGCTGTTCATGGGTGTAGCCCACATACGCAACTGTTCTGCTCAACCAACAAATCCATTTTCATTACCAGTGTGGCTAGATTTCAGGTGAAATGAACAAGCTTTCCAACAGTAGAAAATGTTTTGCCAAGAAGCATTGTTACAGCAAAGAAACAATCAACCAAACACAAATTTCTTTACTTTGTATGTTAAGTTTACATATACATTTTCATGTGCAGAAAAAAACTTGGAAGATAATCCCCTTTTTCTTTTTGTATATTAGCACTTTAAATTTTGATAGTTGAAGTATGTAGATCTGTAAGGCATAAAAAAAGTCTTCTGGATTATGTGGAAAATTGCTACAATCTGAAAACAGGCAGTTTTTCTGAGTTCATTTAAAGTCTAATATTCAGAGATACATGGTTGTGAGAGGATGTCAGCATTTGAAGTGATGATCTTAAAGAATGTGATTTATGTAGATTCAACTAAAACAGTCCACAAGTAGATTATTTAAAATAAACTGAACCTGAAACACAGCTGAGAATCGAACACATGACTGTATCACCTGTAAATATAAAACACTGACACAATGAGTACTTCAGATTCTGATAAATAAATTTCTTAAAAAGTCTGAATATTTTGACGTTTTTAAATACAGGACTCTTACTTGTTGTCATGGCGTTATGGCTGATATTTTCTCGCTATTAAATGATCTGAACAGTTCTTAAACCTCTAAGTAAAGTCTGCTGAGTAAGAAATTAAGATTTACCTGTGACAATCAAAAAGACTCCAGGCAGATCAGACTGTCTCCATCTTTCATGATCTTTGTTGAATCTGAATGTGTATCCTCCTGAGTCATTCTTCTTCAGGTTGTTGATGGTCAGGATGTGTTGGTTCTTCATGTTGTCCTGATACTCCACACCACCTGCAGCCTCAATCAGCTCTTCAACTTCCACTTTATCTTTTCTCCATTTTTTACTCCAACACTTAAACTCTGGCTTCATGTTATCAGGATGTGAGTATTCACATGTGATGTTGACTGAAGATCCTTCCAGAGCACAGATTCTCCTGCTGACATAATTCCTAATCCGGCAGTTTTTATCCCGAACACCTGAAATATAGATGGACGATTTAGAGTTGTTTGAATGGTCTGTATGCTGAAACTTTTGTCTATAGTTAACTGACAGAAAAAAATGAGTTGTGAATTACTCACAGACTTCTGCAGACTCAAGGTACTTGTGGTTTTTTACAGCACAAGAGAACTTGTATGTTGAATTGTTGTGAGTTAAACATTGTTGATTCTTGTAGTTTCTGCTTTTGTTTCTGCAGCTAATGTAGGCAGTTTCAGGGTCAAACAGCTTACAGGTGCTGTTACAGGTCAGTGTGACACTATCTGATGTGTAGGAGGTTTTTTGAACACGAACCTCTGAAAGATGATTAAAAAGTTTTCATAAGACACAATAATGTATAAAATTTTATTTCTGTTTTTAGAATGCCTGCTACTAGATTTATTAACAAAGGTAATATTTAGCCTTATCTTATATAAGGAAAATGACATTAAACTAATATAGAGGTTTGATGGAAGATATTTGCTTATTTGTTGAAGCTTCACCTCTGGGATATGTGATGGAGCACAGCTCATCTACTGATGTCTTCCTGTAAGAACACATTCTCCCTTTAGCATAGGTCACACTGAAGCAGGTCTCTGTGAGGGAATCTGTACAACAAAGTAATAATATTGATTAAAATGATTCACTGTGTGAGTCATTCTGTTTGTTTTGTTGAACAATAAACATCATGTCTCACCCACAGAGACTTCAGGGGCTCTGAGATGCTCGTAGCCTTTGACAGCACAGGAGTATGTGACTGCTTCCTCACTGCTGAGCAGCTCTTGGTACCAGGGAGACCAGTCCTCATAGAGAAACTCTCTGTTCTTATACCAGATGTAGGCTGCAGGCTTTTCAGTCAGAGGACAGCTGCTGCTGCACATCAGTGTTACTGTCTGTCCCTCTGTGGCAGGAATCACCTTTACCTGCAGCTCTGAGAGGAAGATGGAGAACAACTTATACAATGATGTCATTTGGAAAGTTATTAATGAGTAAAAGTCACTGTACCTGCAACAACTTGAAGAGTAATGTTACTGAGTGAACAGTTTCCTGGTCTGTCTGCAGTCTTCATACAGCAGTAAGCGTTTGCATCACTCTCTCTTAGATCATTGATGGTTAAAGTTGACTTTTTCTCTTCAGACATGTTGTATGTTACACGTGGTCCATCCACAGAGAGCTCACTCTGAACATACTTATAACCATCCCAGTCTATAGTGAACCATTTGCTGCTTGAGGTCAGATGTTGATGTGAGCAGTGCAGATCCACTGATGAACCTTTGAGAGCACAGATCCTGGTTTCTCCTCCATTAACACCTTTAACACAAACTTTCATTAGTGAACAGATCAGCTGTGATTGTTGCTGTTCGCTGACATTTAAAGTTAAGAGTAAATGTAAAAAAAACTCAGACATTAGAAAGACAAACTAACCACCTCACCTTGCTGGGTTAACTTCTCTTTATCAAAGCAAAGGATTAAAATGACGACAGAGTGACAGTTTCATATTCAGTTTAACACATTGCACAGTGAAACTTAACTTCCTGTACATGTATCTTCCTCTTCATGTACGTGTATGCTGTGTCTTTAGGCATGAGAAATTACATGCAATCATTTCCCACATTATTTACAACACAAAGTGTATTTTAGTACTTTGTGTTGTCTCTACAGCATGCTGTTGTCTTTAGTCACATATTCAAGTTCAAGCTTTATTTTTTCCTTTTGTGAGAGCAGAAAGCTGCAGAGGTGTTAAAACGATTTTCTGTTTCTGGTTTATGATGGAAACACGTCTGTGGTGTCAAAGAATCTCCAGACTGATGCTTCGTGAGCATGAACAGCTGTAATGATGTAAACCTTACTCTGGTGTCAAGCTGCAGCTGCTCTTTGTATCAGTGTAAAGGATCATGATATTTCAAAGACAGCAGTACCAAGCACTGTTTCATGGGAATTTGTAGTTCTTGTGTTGTGTTTCAGGGGCTTTAAACTGATTTTAACAGCTGTTTTCTGTTGGTTTTACTCTTTTTAAACCTCCATCTGGGCTGAGAGTGGATTGTTCCATTAATGATGTTCTAATGACAAAATATTCATTCTGTGAGCTGAAAAAAAAAACCCAACTTCTGATTTCTTTATATTTTCATGGCTTTTAAGAGTTCAAGTGTGAAGAGTCCTGCATGGTTGCTGTTCAGCTTCCCTTCAGTGGATTAACACAACATTCATTACAAACATCTGTTTAGACATGTTTCTACTCTGTTCCAGTCATTCAGTGATGATATTATTGTCCTTTTGTGCACTTCAGGAGCTCTTCAAAGCAGAACTCCTGCTGCCTAACAGTGAATCTCATGTTTTCTAACATTTTTTAATAACCTTTGTAAGTTTTTCTACACTTGAAACATTTTTATAGTCTTTAGTTATCATAAGGAGGGCAAAGAGTCATTCCTACCTGAGAGACACAGAATGAAACCCACCCCAAAAAATCCAGCTTCTGCCAAGATCATGATTGCTGTAGATTTCAGCTTCTAGTCTGAAAGTTGGTTGTTTGAATCTTGAAAAGATCTTTACAGCTGAGTGTGCTCGCAGGAAAGGCTGAAAACAGAACGGACAATTGTGAACATCACTGCACCTAAAGATAAACTCTTTGCAGCTTTAACAGCATTACATCACTTCCTCCTTTTTAGACAGAGCACACCTCTAGTAAGAAAGTATGGATTACAACAATTTATGCAGGGACAGAGACCACAAATACACACATAGAAGGATAATTAGGGAGACAGGGAAGATATCTGGGGAGAACGACACACAAGTGAGTGAAATCACTGCAGATTAGCCAAACAAGTAGAACTAAATACAAAAGACAAGAGACTATAAAAAACAGGAAATGACTAACACCGAGACACAGACTCAAACATACAGACAAGACACAGACACAAGATTGAATGAGAAAACCATAACCAGCTAAATGCTATTAAACAGGCTGATAGTCTCTTGTCCTGTATCCATTGTGTCCCCTTTCACTTGCTCTGTTTCATTATTTTTGATTTGTTCCAGCAGTGTGCCCTCCTGTTTCCGATCGCCTTGTTATCATGCAAGTATTTAACTCTTCACCGTTCCCCTGTCTCTCATCGTGTCCTCCAGATTAGCACGGTGTTTAGTGAGGTGTGTGTGGTCTCTTGTTTACATCTAGTCATGAGTTCTATAGACAACAGAGTCTTTATTTGTAGTTTATCTTTTTTATGCTTTGTTTGGTGTTTCTTTGTACTTTTCCTAGTTTTTAGTTTGCTTTCTCAACCAATAAAGCTGCCACTTTCAGTTAACTATTCCATCTCTGAGTCCTGGGTTTGGGTCCTACCCCTGCTCATCACACAGCTCACCTTGGCAAAGATTCCTGTTTGGTTGCTGTTTAGTTTTCCCTGAAATGCTTTAACAGAACATTCATTAGCAAATGTGTGCAAATGTATCTTGTTTACACACCTTTCTACTCTGTGCCATCCATTCAATGATGGTAAAATTGCACCAGACTTTGATACATTTCAAGAGCTTAACATCCTCTTACTTAACAGTGAATCACATGTTTTCTTACACCCTTTAATAACTTTCCAGAAATTTTCTACTATTGAAACATTTTTTTTCAGTCTTCAGTCATCATAAGAAGAAGAAATAGTAATTCCTACCTGAGAGGTAAAGAATGAAACCCAAAAAGAAAAATCCAACTTCTGCCAACACCATGACTGACATACAATCAATCACTAATCAAAAAGTTGATTGTATGAGTCTTTACAGCTGAATATTCTCACAGGAAAGGCTGAAAACAGAACTAATGTCAGTGGGCCTAAAGATAAACCGCATGCAGCTTTAACACAATTAACACTTCCTCATTCATGATGGTTTTTAGAAGGAAACCCCCTAATTAGGACTTTTATAACACAGCAGCGTAAATTCACTTCTGGATAGTTTTAACAACATTCTTATCCATTTTATAATTATTAATAACATGAAGAAACAAAAATATATTTTACATTACTTAAATATAAAGTATATTGTTGATTTTAAGAAACTGAGTGTACTGTACATTACAAACCTATATAGTAGATTACAACTGACACTAAGTATCGATATATGTAAAAGTGGCTCAGCACCTCATACAATATTTAAATCAAAACACTGCAACTACAGCCTAAAAATTAACATAGTACTACAATGTGCTACTGTACTGTAGATGTGTCAGATTACACAAACTGTTACCCACTTCAATATATTTTTAATGGTTCATTTCAAAGTTTATGAGAATTAATCATTTTCTGAAAGAAATAATTACACACTAACATATTTATGATTGTATATTTATGAGAACAATTTTCTTCCTTTTTTCTGTAAAAAACAAACAAACGACTGACTGCACCTTTAAAAACGTTTGCAATCGCCTGATGTAGCGGTGATGCAATATCAAGTTCCGCCAGTAGATGGCAGTAACAGATTGGATAAACGAGTGAGTAGCACAGTAATCATAGCAGAAGCAAGAAACCACCGTTGCAGGGGAGAGACGGTCAGGTGTACATGTAAAGGTAAGCTTTTGAGTTTCTTTTTATTAAGTCTGGAAACATGGGGGATCCCAGGTTTCACACTTTGATAAAAAAAAAATCCCTCATCATTTCCATTGGATCACAGCTGATCACAGACTGCAGCGTGGCCAAATTTCCCCTTAAAAAAAATGTAGATTACATACGTAAAAACACACATAAAAATAATTAGTATTTCTTAAATATTTTTTTAGGAGCAGTGTTGTTTATTTACTTTGATTTGGCCATCTTTAAGGTGTGTTTCTCTTTAAAGGTGTTTCTATTACACTGTGTGCAGACTGAGTCCCCAGCTGTCTCAGGAGGACCAGTCCTGGTGGACATGTTGTGGGAGACTCAAATGGATGAGAAAAAAGGAGATCCTCTAATCTCTAGCAAAAATACACGTAAACAACTGTGTAGTTTCCTTTCTTTTCTCGTACCACACAAAGGTCAGAGGGTCCGTCAGAAAACACAGGGTCAGGGATCGATCTCTTTGGCAGGAATCCCCTTTACCTGCAGCTCAGTGAAATATAAATAAATAACATTCACATACTGATTATTAAAGTCATTATTTTGTTAGTTGGTAAAACCATTGTACCTGCAACACATAAAATCTGCTTTGCTGACAGTTTTGTGATTTGTCAGCAGTTTCTCTGCAGCAGGTAAAAACTTCACTGCTCTATGTTAGACTGTTAGAGTGCCGTTCCTCTCTGCTCCCATGATGCTGTACATTATAGGATCACTTTATTTCTTGCAGTGGCTTGTTGATCTGAGCAGGACAGATTCACTGATGAACCTTTCAAGGCACATATTCTGTTTTGTTTTCCCAGAACACCTTTAACACAACATTTGAATAATAAACATTACTGTTAAGGATTAGAATCTGGTACTTTAATACAATTGAGAGAACATAGCAGGAAGAGAAACAACAGGTGAAAACAACAGTAAACTTCCTGTTTTCTAAAATAATTTCATAACTTTTGCATTTACATTGAAGATACAGAATTCCAGCAACATCTTCAGGAGGAAGAGAAACAAATTATTTTTACCTGAAAGACACAGAATGAAACCCAAAAACAAGCCTCCAGCTTTGGTCACCATCATGGCTGCTATATGTTTTTAGTCTAAATGAGAAAGAAGGTTGTATGTTGATTAACATTATTATGATAAATGGCTGATTACTGGTAGAACATATTTCTTAAAACTCATCAGAGATTAGAAAATATCAAAACTATGAATAAATGTCAGAAATCAACTTCTGTCTAACAGGAATGACCAACTTGTGTGAGTGTGGCTGCAGACAAACTGCATTTAGCTTTAACATCATCACTTCCTCATTTATCTTTTTTTCTCTCTCGAAGATGAGCCCTCTAGTGAAGAATTGATGTATTGCAGGTGGTTTTTCCACTTCATACTGATTTTACCTTTGAGGTTTTTGTTTTGTACTACTTATCAACATTCTCTGGATTTAAACATGTGATATGACCACATTTCATTATGTTTTTCCCCCCCCCCCCCCAAAAATTAAATAAAATAAGTTCCTGCAGACATGATAGCGTGTTTTCATTTCTGCCAGAAACAGCTAGTTTTACATTTAAAAGTGCAAATCAGCCAAAAGATAGTAAAAAAAAAAGCAAGAACACACTTCTTTTTTATAAAGTTGTCCTATTTTTTTGTCTTGAGTTATGTTTCACAGGAATTTTTAACACATGTATTTCGTTATCAGACATGTTTGAATGGGAAAGCTCAGGCATTTCTGTATTTCTGTTATTCCTTTCTGTATTTTATGTTCCAGTACAGAGAGTACAAACACTGACAGATGAAGCAGCTTTGATGTCTCTGCTATGGTACTGAACTCATTTTAGACACAAAAACCTTAAGGGGAAACGGTTCCTTTAAATCACCATGGCAACAACCTTTTCTTTAGTGAGCAGGCAGTGGGTTGATGGTGGAGTAGAGATCAGCTGTGTGGTTGTCATTGAAGTGCAGTCTGCTGTAGTGATGATCATCCTGCTCTGCTGACTGAGTTGAGATGTTTTCATACATGAGGTCAGGGTTCATCTGAGGAGACGAGACAGTTATTATAAATTCATATTAAACTGCATTAAACATTTCATTGTTCTATCAGAATATTATAAAATATCTGTTTGTAGGTCTGAGCTGATAAAGGTTGGTTCATTGGCTTATTAAAAAACTATTTAAATCACAGGTTTTCATGCCATTGAATTCAGAGAGAGCTGATGTTTCCCATCAGTTATATCACTACTGTTTAATATCCAGTCAGTTACAAAACCGACATATGAGACTGATATGAATCTACTGTGTTGTAAGAACTGTTAATGTAAAGTTTCTATTAAATGTCATACAATGATAAACAGGTTAGTGTAAATGTCTTGTCTTATAGTGATATATCAATGCTTAAAAAACAATCAAATAGTTGTACTCGACAGGAAAAGAAAATCAAAGGATAAAGTTGCATTGAAGAATCTTTGTTACTGATGCTCATCAGTAATCATGATTCTTAAAGGCACTATGACCATAACCACCTCAGGAGCAGGTTTTGTTCTTGATTAGACATCAGCAGGTATGAAGTCATCAGGCTAAACAATCATTTGTCAAGAAAATAGCATCACTATTTTAGGACATTTCCTTTGATAGAAGTACGGTCTAAAGTTTTTAAAGAGCCTCTAAAGTCTTTGCATTTCCCTGAGAAGGATCAGTAAGAATACAGATTTTTAGAGGACTCTTTATTTTTTGACTTTTGACTGTTGGCTGCAAACAATTTTAAGACACTTGCCAGGAATATTGACGCTTGTAACTATTTATACAGTATGTGATAATAAAACAGAGCACCTGTTTCTACTTGTAGACCTTATTTCAAATTTGCACATAGACAAAGTATTATCATTGAATTATGTTTATAAGGTAATTATTTTCTTTATATGATAGTTTCTTGATCAATTCTTAACTTTAATTGATAAGCCTGATCAATTTTTACCTCTGCTTTTTTTTTTTTAACCAACATTTTGTTTTCCTGTCTTCAAATGCTATGCAGCAGTTCTGATCACACTGCTAAATACTGACACATTAATTGATTGGCTTTAATACTAAAATACTGTACAGTGTGATCAATACACACACACACACACACACACACACGCAAACATTTTTTTCCTGATGGAGAAAAAATGATCATTCAAATAAACAGTAATAGGACAGATGACAAGTTGTTCTTGTTTGAATCCTGTTAGTACCTGCTGTTCGTTGTGTGAAGTTTCCCTTCTTGGAGGTTGACTGAAAGTCCTCGTTTTCCTGATTCATAAAAATTAATGAAAAAGTCAAGAAACATGACATTAAAAATAACAGGATCAATTTGAAAGAAAACATATGTTTACCTAACACACCAGCAGACAGTGAGAAGTATTAAAACCAGCAGAGCTGCAGAAACTCCTGCAGCTGCTGGTGTCCATGTTCCTGTGATACTTTGGACAGTGAGAGTCTTTGGAGCAGAGCTGATATCTTTGTTGGTTTTCACAGCACAGGAGTAGCTTCCTGCATCCTCCCTGCTGACTGGGTCTAGGATCAGATGTTTGTTCTGGTTCTCTCTCGGGGTCAGAGGTCGACTGTTCAAGTACCAAATGTAGTTTGTGTTGTCAGTCAGAGGACAGCTGGTACTGCAGGTCAGTGTGACTCTCTGACCCTCTGTCACCACTGCAGAAGGACTCATCTTCACTCTCAGCTCTGGAAGAGGAACATTGGTCAAAAACAAAAAATCTCTTGTGTGGCTTAGACATGAAAGATGGTTTTATGACTTTACTACAAAACCTCCTTGGTACAAGAACCAAAAAACCTCTCGGGTTTACACAATCCTTTTCTCCAGTGATGAAAAGTATTTATTTATTAAAGCAGTACTTAAGTACAAATTCAAGGTACTTTTGCTTTCAGTTTTGTGTAACTTTATATTCCACCATCTCAAATGATTATACTTTTTACTCTTCAATATTTATCAAACTACAAATGATTATTATGATTTAAGGAACTCCAGTTTGAAATACCAAACAATCTGTGCATAAAACTGTCAAAATTAGCTAAGCACAGATGGGGAAAACCTTTTTATTTATTGAAGTTGATTTCTTGAAAACATGTAAATACTTTCAAGGTGTTACAGTGTGCTGATACTATATTCACAACATTTGAATATTTCTTCCACCTCTGCTCCTGTTCAGACATTAATAAGTAAAGTCTGCTGAGTGAGGAGTTTAGATTTACCTGTGACAATCAAAAAGACTCCAGGCAGATCAGACTGTCTCCATCTTTCATGATCTCTCTTGAATCTGAATGTGTATCCTCCTGAGTCATTCTTCTTCAGGTTGTTGATGGTCAGGATGTGTTGGTTCTTCATGTTGTCCTGATACTCCACACCACCTGCAGCCTCAATCAGCTCTTCAACTTCCACTTTATCTTTTCTCCATTTTTTACTCCAACATTTAAACTCTGGCTTCCTGTTATCAGGATGTGAGTATTCACTTGTGATGTTGACTGAAGATCCTTCCAGAGCACAGATTCTCCTGCTGACATAATTCACTCTCCGGCAGTTTTTATCCCGAACACCTGAAATATAGATGGAAGATTTAGAGTTGTTTGAATGGTCTGTATGCTGAAACTTTTGTCTATAGTTAACTGACAGAAAAAAATGAGTTGTGAATTACTCACAGACTTCTGCAGACTCAAGGTACTTGTGTTTTTTTACAGCACAAGAGAACCTGTATGTTGAATTGTTGTGAGTTAAACATTGTTGATTCTTGTAGTTTCTGGTTGTGTTTCTGCAGCTCATGTAGGCAGTTTCAGGGTCAAACAGCTTACAGGTGCTGTTACAGGTCAGTGTGACACTATCTGATGTGTAGGAGGTTTTTTGAACACGAACCTCTGAAAGATGATTAAAAAGTTTTCATAAGACACAATAATGTATAAAATTTATTTCTGTTTTTAGAATGCCTGCTACTAGATTTATTAACAAAGGTAATATTTAGCTCATTATTTAAAAGGAAAATAGAATTGAAAAACTAATATAGAGGTTTGATGGAAGATATTTGTAATTTGTTTAAAGCTTCACCTCTGGGATATGTGATGGACCTCATCACTGGCTCTGTAAGACATCCCTTAGCATAGGTCACACTGAAGCAGGTCTCTGTGAGGGAATCTGTACAACAAAGTAATAATACTTGATTAAATGATTCACTGTGTGACTCATTCGTGTTTGTTTTGTAGAACAATAAACATCATGACTCACCCACAGAGACTTCGAGGGGCTCTGAGATGCTCGTAGCCTTTGACAGCACAGGAGTATGTGACTGCTTCCTCACTGCTGAGCAGCTCTTGGTACCAGGGAGACCAGTCCTCATAGAGAAACTCTCTGTTCTTGTACCAGATGTAGGCTGCAGGCTTTTCAGTCAGAGGACAGCTGCTGCTGCACATCAGTGTTACTGTCTGTCCCTCTGTGGCAGGAATCACCTTTACCTGCAGCTCTGAGAGGATGATGGAGAACAACTTATACAATGATGTCATTTGAAAGTATATAAATGAGTAAAAGTCACTGTACCTGCAACAACTTGAAGAGTAATTGTTCTGAGAACAGGTCCTGGACTGTCTGTAGTCTTCATACAGCAGTAAGCGTTTGCATCACTCTCTCTTAGATCATTGATGGTTAAAGTTGCTTTTTCTCTTCAGACATGTTGTACGTTACACGTTGTCCATCCACAGAGAGCTCACTCTACATACTTATACCATTCAAGTTCTAAGTGAACCATTTGCTGCTTGAGGTCAGATGTTGATGTGAGCAGTGCAGATCCACTGATGAACCTTTGAGAGCACAGATCCTGGTTTCTCCTCCATTAACACCTTTAACACAAACTTTCATTAGTGAACAGATCAGCTGTGATTGTTGCTGTTCGCTGACATTTAAAGTTAAGAGTAAATGTAAAAAACACTCAGACATTAGAAAGACAAACTAACCACCTCACCTTGCTGGGTTAACTTCTCTTTATCAAAGCAAAGGATTAAAATGACGACAGAGTGACAGTTTCATATTCAGTTTAACACATTGCACAGTGAAACTTAACTTCCTGTACATGTATCTTCCTCTTCATGTACGTGTATGCTGTGTCTTTAGGCATGAGAAATTACATGCAATCATTTCCCACATTATTTACAACACAAAGTGTATTTTGGAATTCGTC
>NW_024583699.1:38154-47289 GCF_018398535.1 Haplochromis burtoni
ATGAGTAAAAGTCACTGTACCTGCAACAACTTGAAGAGTAATTCTTTTGTACCAACAGCGTCCTGGACTGTCTGTAGTCTTCATACAGCAGTAAGTGTTTGCATCACTCTCTCTTAGATCAATGATGGTTAAAGTTGTTTTTTTCTCTTCTGGCATGTTGTACGTTACACGTTGTCCATCCACAGAGAGCTCACTCTGAACATACTTATAACCATCCCAGTCTATAGTGAACCATTTGCTGCTTGAGGTCAGATGTTGATGTGAGCAGTGCAGATCCACTGATGAACCTTTGAGAGCACAGATCCTGGTTTCTCCTCCATTAACACCTTTAATGGAAACTTTCATTAGTGAACAGATTCATTATTTTTGTTACTCTCTGTTTTACATCATGAATTTTTAAATAATGTTATAACTGCAGTGTAAGAAATAACTTGAGTATTTTAAGTTATAGACAGCCATGAAGTCTCTATAATTTATAATATAATTATAATAATATAATCCTTTTTATTCATGTTTAATGACTCCTAAATAATTACTCATATCTTAGAGGCAAAGCACAAATTGAACACGGTATCAGACACCCATCATTTGTTATTGTTGTAACTTTTACATATAAAGTTGAGAGAATAAATACAACAGCTTGAATATTAAAAAGACAATCTAAGTGCATCAGCTAACAGGACAGTTTCATATTTAGTTGTCTAACACATCGAACACACAAAACACGACTTCTTTCTTTCATTTGAGTCTGTTTTGTTCATCATATTAGAAATGACGTGTTCTTTGAGTTGTTTTTGCAAGAGCAGGAAGCTGCAGCGGTTAAAACTGTTGTCTGTGTCTGGTTTATAATGGTAACACCTCTGCGGTGAAACAGAATCTCCAGGCTGAAGATCAGCGATCAACATGAACAGCTGTGATGATGAACTCTGCTTACTCTGCTGTTAGAAACAGCAGAGTATGCAGAGGTAATTGGAAGTAATTGGAATCACAAACAGCTTTAACATTCACACAGCATGTGTGTTCTAGAAAACCCCCACAAACAATGAGGGATAGGAATTTTATAAGGTGGCCTTGAGAGGTCAGATGCACTGCAACATGGAAAAAAAAGAAACAAAAAGCTGCAAAAACATGCAAAACACAATGGAAGTGTTGTTGGGGCTACAACAATATGATTTCCTGCATGTTTTTGTGTCTCACAACATCAACGAATACTCATCTTCTTATGAGCAAGTCTCAGTGCAATCCTTTGTATCAGCAATCTTTAAGCAGCTGTTCTGTCACATTTTATTTTTATTATTTTATCCTATTTATTTTTTATTACACAGGAAGATGTAATAAAAAAAGATCGCCTACAAATAGAAATGCACGTGTAAAGAAGAAACAGAACAGCTTCAACACAAAATAAAAAATGCACAGGTACATAAATCAACAATATTCTTATGGGGTGTGAATGTGTGTATCTTTGTCACAAAATGTACTTGAAAATGACGTGGGATGCCACAATAACGCTCCCATGAGACAGAGGCAAACGGAGATGGATCCGGGAGAACCGGGCCATCTGCAGCCCTGTAGAGCAGCGGTCCCAAAAGTTTTTTGCGCCACCTGTTTAATGTCAGACAATCTTTTCACAGACCAGCCTTTAAGGTGTTGCGGATAAATACAACAAAATAAAATTATACAACCAAGACAAAAACTGTGTTATTTTATAAATATAATAATAAATGTGAATTCACCTTGTAATTGTGTAACATTATCAGCAACATCCTCCTGAAATGCACCAAAAACATCCCCCTCTCTGCCCCTTATTGCTCTCTGGTTGCTATGGTAACTCGGAAATATTTCTCTCAAAATAAGACACACAACTACAACACGGGAAAAGACCCAGGTAAGCCAATTTAACAATAAAAATCCTGAAAACCATAAATTTCACACCTGAGCCTCAACTCTCGTGGCATGGTACCAAACGACACATGGACCAGTACTGGTCTTTTGCCCGGGGGTTGGGGACCACTGCCGTAAAGTACTGAAGACCTAAGGCCACACATCTTGGCAATATCTGCACGTACATCCCAGCAGGAGAGGAAGGGAGGCCTTAATTGGGCCAAGTTTCATGGCCAAAAGGGTTTGAGTTCCAGCGGACCAGATGATCTGTCATAGGCCGCCCCTGGGCTCCAGGCGCCAAGAACTGCCCAGTTTGCCTGCACACGCATACCTGCTCAAGATCAGGTTATGTGTTCAACAAAGGTTACGCTGGAGATCTGACATTGTACTAAGACAGCCACCTCTGTGATACTGACTGCACTTTAATCTTAACACACCTCATAATAATTATCTCAGTCTGGGGATTGTTGTTCCAGTAATGATGTTATACTTCTTATACTATCAACATATTCATACTGTGAGCTGACAGGAGACCATTTTTGATCTTTTTATATGTTGAAACACAACAGAAGATTCATTATCAAATGTGTGCAGATTTAAGTTTACACGTCTTTCTACTCTGTGACAGTCATTTAATGATGATATTATTGTACCATAAAAGATTATAATCTTGCACTTTCGGACTCTTCAAGAGCTCATCAAAGCTAAAACGCTAAGACCTGTAAGGAGGAAGGAGGAGAAAGAGTCATTCCTACCTGAGAGACACAGAATGAAACCCAAAAACAAAAATCCAGCTTCTGCCACGATCATGGCTGCTGTAGATTTCAGCTTCTGGTCAGAAAGTTGATTGTATGAATCTTTAAAAGATCTTTAGAGCTGAACGTGCTCACGGGAAAGGCCGAAAACAGAACTGACAGTTATGAACGTCACTACGTCTAAAAAATAAACTGTATGAAGGTTTAACACCTTTTAATCACTTCCTCCATCATCATGAGTTTTAAAAGGAATTGCGTAATGCAGTATTTTTGTCTCTGTATGCTTTTCATCACCTTACAACAAAAAAAACCCAAACATTTTTAATGTTTTTAGTGTGGAAAAAAATGTCATTCTACATTTCTACATTGATATGGACTGGGTAATGTGTTAGGAGTGAAAGGACACCACTACTCTGAGCAACCAATGAGCAACCAACAGAGAGCAGAATTCAAACACACACTAAAAATCAAAATGGAAATATGATACAAAATTTTGTTTTTGTAAATAAAAATGATTCTTAGTAGTTTGTACTGCCCCCACATGCTTTTATGCATGCCTGACAACATCAGCATATCCTCCTGAAGTCACAACAGATGCTATCCTCAGGGTCAGGCGAGTGTTGGGGTCAGTCAATGCTATTAATTCTTTCATCCTCCAATAACTGCCTGCATACTCTCACCACATGAAGTTAGGCATCGTCGTGCACCAAGAGGAAACCAGGATCCTACACTGCACGAGGTCCGACAGTGGGTTCAAAGATTTCATCCTGGTACCATGTCAGTCAGGGTCCAACACAATCAGAGTGCTTGTGGGCAAGAGTTTGTGTGCAAGTGGGGTTGGGGCAGTCAGTGAAAAAGCGATGATGGAGATTCAGAGTTTTGCATGTCTCAGGGGTGGAGGGAGGAGGAGGAGAATGTAGGTCTGGAGTTCATGTGTGAGAGAGTCGAGAGGTAATGTAATGCAAAGGGCTTTTCCCGTGAGATAGTAGATGTCCTGGAGAGAGGGAAGGGAAGTACCCATGATCTCTCCGCTGCTCTCACTACTCGTAACTTTTTCCGGAAGGACCCAGTGCAGGAGCCATACTACCCAGTGATGGAGCTGGTGAGGATACTCAATGGTGCCTTTGTAGAAGGTGCTCATGATGGGGGTTGAGGCTCTTGCTCTCCTCATCTGCGGGGTGGGGGGTTCAGAAATGAGGGGGTGAAGTTACTGGGAGGTCTCAGCCTAGGAAGACTGGCAACTGTTTGAATCTTTTTTACTTGTTGAATATCTTTCTCACTGTAGAATGATGGTCTTCAAATTGGGATAGACTTCAAGTATGAAGAAAACATGTTAGTGTCATGAAAAGTTAGCAACCATGTCTCCTACCAATAGCACCACTGGAAGTTCTTGTACCAGATGTAGGCTGCAGGCTTTTCAGTCAGAGGACAGCTGCTGCTGCACATCAGTGTTACAGTCTGTCCCTCTGTGGCAGGAATCACCTTTACCTGCAGCTCTGAGAGGATGATGGAGAACAACTTATACAATGATGTCATTTAGAAAGTTATTAATGAGTAAAAGTCACTGTACCTGCAACAACTTGAAGAGTAATCGTTCACTCATTGATGGTTAAAGTTGGTTTTTCACTTCAGCATGAAAGCTCACTCTTTGATCCATTCAAGTGTGCAGTGAACCATTTGCTGCTTGAGGTCAGATGTTGATGTGAGCAGTGCAGATCCACTGATGAACCTTTGAGAGCACAGATCCTGGTTTCTCCTCCATTAACACCTTTAACACAAACTTTCATTAGTGAACAGATCAGCTGTGATTGTTGCTGTTCGCTGACATTTAAAGTTAAGAGTAAATGTAAAAAAAACTCAGACATTAGAAAGACAAACTAACCACCTCACCTTGCTGGGTTAACTTCTCTTTATCAAAGAGGTTGTTCTTTCATAAATTGCATACAGTAATTCAATACAGTCAAAACCAATAATAAGTAATTGTTTCACTGTATATTTTTGACTCATAAATAATAAATCAACTTAGATGTAAAAGGTAAAAACTGAAACAGGCTTTTCAGTCAGAGGACAGCTGCTGCTGCACATCAGTGTTACAGTCTGTCCCTCTGTGGCAGGAATCACCAGGAATCAGGAATAACAGTAACTCTGAAACAGCTCAAAAATTAGAAAGACAAACTACCTGCATCACCTAGCTGGGTTAACTTCTCTTTATCAAAGTCGAGGATTAAAATAACAACAGAGTGACACTTTCATATTCAGCTGTTTAACATTACACAGTAAAGCATAACTTCCTATACATGTCTCTTCTTCTTCATGTATGTGCATGCTGTGAATGTGGCACAATAAATTACATGCAATTATTTCCCATACTATTGACAACACATAAAGTGTATTTTAGTACTTTGTGTTGTCTCTCTTCTTTTGTGTGAGCAGAAGCCTACAAAGGTGTTCAAACTGTTGTCTGTATATGGTTTATGCCAGATACTGACAACAGTGCACTGCCGTGCATTAGTTTTTATTTTATCCTTTGTTTTAATCAAGAAAAAAAAGTTGTTAATGAAAACTATGAAGAAAGTTACCTGTCAACTAATTAACACTGGCCATAAATTACCCCTGAGATGGTAGTCATTATAAATATCATCACGCATTTGCGAAAATTGGTGAACATGCAACACTGAGCTAATTTCTGCTTTGTGGCAGTGTAAAAGTTCATTACCGTTACTGATTGTTACAGTTAAACTTGTCTTGTTGGTTTTAAATGTACATTTAAATATTTTCTTAATGTTTATTGGGGTTTATGATCAAGAACATTTCATTATCAAGCATCTAAACAGAACTACACTACTTCAGTATTCTTCTTCTAAATAAGTGGTAATAGTATTGAAAGGGTGTTAAAGTGTTCGAACTGTAAAAAAATAAAACACAAAATTACTATGCTCATTTTGGTTTCATACATAGTTTAGCAAAACACATGTAGCGATCCAATATGTGATTTTAAATTGTTACATGTGAGCTTTAAATATGCAGGTTATCAAGTTTCACTTTAAATCCAACCTGTGTTCTTCGTCTTCTGTCGTGTCTTTGTTTGACCTTTTTCCATCTCTGAGTAAAGTTATCTCATACTCTTTTTTTTTTGCTCCCTGGGACATCTAGCAACTGGAGCTTTAGCTAGCAACACAATATGCGACAAACTGCATGGAACAGTGTGAGTACAAGAAAACAATTATTACAATATGATGTGTTAAATTTTCTTAGATGAGAGGGTCCAGCAGTAGATCAGAGGAAGAGGTCTGTGTGTTTGGTTTGGCCGAATGTGATGAAACACCTGGCGACGTATAGCATTTTGTTAAAAGCCGAGAAATGCACCGTATTTGATAGCTTGCTGCGAGACCTCACACCGAGCACATCTACTGCAGGAGTGGTGCCTGTTATCGGACCCGGAGTTAGCAACATCCCCCAAAAACCTTAGAGTCCTGGCCCCTAGCCCTGCCAGTGTAGCAGAAATGATGACGGATGATGATGGCAGCAGCAGCCGTTCTTCTCTGCGTGAGTAGCTTAATGTTGTGTATGTGTAATTTACATTGAGTAGGCTAACCACGTTATTACATTAATGCATGTAAGGTGAACTAGCAAACTCCATCGTAGTTACATGCGGCTGTCCTCTTGTTTGATGGCAGATACTCCCTTCACCCTGGCCAAAAAGGTTAAAATGACCAAAGAAAAAGTGGAAAACAGTTAAACATGAGAGGATTTTGGACAAAGTTTGTTTTTTCCATTGATTAAGCACTGCTTCCAGCCAAGAGTGATACCATAAATCCCCTATAGCTGCAGAAAAGGCTAACATTGTTATCTTTTTACAAAAAAACAGCTGAACATGAGGTTTTTGGACCAATTTTGTGTTCTCCATTCTTTAAGCACCGGCACCATTTCAAAAGTACCCGTTTGGTGCTGGTATCGGATAAAACCCAAACGATACCCATCCCTACCTGTACTTGTATATGGTGGACCATTAAAGGGGTTAAGCCCTATACGGGGTGTGAGGGGAGATGACCCTTCTATGAACAGAGATGTTGTTAAAACGGTTGTAACCAGGAAGTCACGTATACAGACACGCATACACACACACACACACACATTCACACACATTCACTCACATACTCGCACGTGCATATACACAAATAGCCTTAGCTTCTACGACACACCATATGGGGTTTACAGGGGGGGGGGTTGTGTAACTGTTTTCATTCAATAAAAGCTGCGAAGGGAAGCTGGGGCTTTGGAGCTGACTGAGGTCGGGTGCAGAACTTGCAACTCTGAGAATCTGACTGGGCTTCCCTTGCACAAGTAAAACCAATTGAGCTCTGATTGTCTTGCTTTGTTCATGGTGATAAGTCTCTGAGTTAGCGAGGCCTGAGAGTGCAGACCTAACAGAAGGGAGTAAAAGTAAAAAGTTGTCAGAAAAATACTCAAGAAATGCAGAGATACCTGAAAATTGGACTTAAGTACAGCAACTGTCCCAAACACAATTAAAGACAAGGGATTTAAGTTGTGGAGGAAGCTTTATTTGCTGAGATGCAGAACTTAAAATGAAGTATAAAAAACACTAAAAGAAACAAACAAAAGTTAAACTAGAAACTAAGACTCTTTCAACTAGGAACTCACAACTTAACATAAACATACTTAGCATAAACAACGGAACGTGGACCACACACGAACGAGATTCAGGAAGCAGATTCAGATTAAATACACACACACAATAACGAGAGGATGGACAGCAGGTGGCAACACAGGGGGAACAAATCCGGCATAACAACACAGGGCAGGGCAGCGAAACTGATCACAATGAACACAGGATGAAAGACTAATAAAATAAAACAGGAAGTACAAAAAATACAACTCATTAAATCACAAAGAACTGAAGACTGACAGAAACAAACTTAATAGAAGATGTAAAAATAACCGTGAATATTTCAAAAATAAAAAGCATAATGTCCACAAACTAGAAAACACTGGGTTACAGGCACTGACAACAGCATCATGGAAATGCTCCTGTTTTCAGGGCTGAACTGACTGTAAGGTGGAATAAAGAGGTACCACGTGTTTGTTTGTGAAGTGCACTCTGCTGTAGTGGACTTCATCCTCCTGCTTCAGTTGTGTTGAGATGTTTTCATACACAGGACCAGGGCTGACCTGATGGAGAAAAACAGCATTACTTTATATTGCACTTTAAACTTGACTCCTTCTACTATATGATGGCAAAAATGAAATGGCCACTGGAAAGATTAGACAATCTACAACCCTAATCTTTACCTGTTCAATGTGGTCAGAACTTGTTGTTGCTGGAGACTGAGCAGAAGTTCTCTTTTTCCTGGTTAAAGTGAATAAACTGAAAATAAGTGACTTCAGAGCAGAGATTAAAGGTACTGCTGTGAACCAACACTTACCTAACACACCAGCAGACAGTGAGAAGTATTAAAACCAGCAGAGCAGCAGAAACTCCTGCAGCTGCTGGTGTCCATGTTCCTGTGATACTTTGGACAGTGAGAGTCTTTGGAGCAGAGCTGATATCTTTGTTGCTTTTCACAGCACAGGAGTAGCTTCCTGCATCCTCCCTGCTGACTGGGTCTAGGATCAGATGTTTGGTCTGGTTCTCTCTCGGGGTCAGAGGTCGACTGTTCAAGTACCAAATGTAGTTTGTGTTGTCAGTCAGAGGACAGCTGGTACTGCAGGTCAGTGTGACTCTCTGACCCTCCGTCACCACTGCAGAAGGACTCATCTTCACTCTCAGCTCTGAAACAGGAACATTGGTCAAAAACAAAAAATCTCCTGTGTGGCTTAGACATGAAAGATGGTTTTATGACTTTACTACAAAACCTCCTTGGTACAAGAACCAAAAAACCTCTCGGGTTTACACAATCCTTTTCTCCAGTGATGAAAAGTATTTATTTATTAAAGCAGTACTTAAGTACAAATTCAAGGTACTTTTGCTTTCAGTTTTGTGTAACTTTATATTCCACTATCTCAAATGATTATACTTTTTACTCTTCAATATTTATCCATCTTGCTATGTCTGGTATTAAAACTATTGTATTAAACCTGAAAAGAGTCAAATTTAATAATGTAAATATATTTAGAAATTAACGGGTGACAGCAAAACTACAAATGATTATTATGATTTAAGGAACTCCAGTTTAAAATACCAAACAATCTGTGCATAAAACTGTCAAAATTAGCTAAGCACAGATGGGGAAAACCTTTTTATTTATTTAAGTTGATTTCTTGAAAACATGTAAATACTTTCAAGGTGTTACAGTGTGCTGATACTATATTCACAACATTTGAATATTTCTTCCACCTCTGCTCCTGTTCAGACATTAATGAGTAAAGTCTGCTGAGTAAGAAATTAAGATTTACCTGTAACAATCAAAAAGACTCCAGGCAGATCAGACTGTGTCCATCCTTCATGATCTCTCTTGAATCTGAATGTGTATCCTCCTGA
>NW_024583699.1:47309-48529 GCF_018398535.1 Haplochromis burtoni
AGGAACATTGGTCAAAAACAAAAAATTTCCTGTGTGGCTTAGACATGAAAGATGGTTTCATGACTTTACTACAAAATGATCCTTTAGTCCTGTTCAGTGGTGAAAGGTATTTACCAAAGAAGTGTGCAAATTCAAGGTATTTGTAAATTCAGATTTGTGTAACTTCAATCTAAATCCTCTTACACAAAAGTATTGTAATTATTACTCCACAACATTTTTTCCATTTTGTAAATTAGTGTTTTCTCCATTTTTTTTTTTTTACCATGATTTGGAATCATTTTCCTAATAAAATAAAATACCTACATTTTCATATCATTCATACCTATGATTTATTTCACTGAAGGCACTGAAGGCTGATCTAGCCAACAGTGTACATGTAGAGTTGTTAAGAACTGTGTAAATCTTACACAAGCACAACTATAAAAATACTACATATACCTTCATGCATTTTTTACAGAAGAAAAAAACTTGAAGGATGTGAAGCCTAAAACCCTTCTACATTACATGTAACAGTTATTTTTAGAGTCAGAAACAGGCAGGTTGTCTGAGTCCTTTTAAAGTCGACTATTCAGAGATACACTGATCTGACAGAATGTCAACATTTGAAATGGTGATCTTACAGATAGAGTTTTATTACTGTAGATTAATCTAATCAACAGTATACATGTAAGGTAGTTAAAATGAACTGATCCTTAAACAGCCACAGCTGCAAATCAAACACATGAATGTATTGATACACTTTGCTTTTTTCATCAGCAAGCCGAAATCAATTTCTTGTAAAGGGGTTTTGTTGGCCTACAGATTAGCAACCTATAAATGGCACTGACAGATACAATGAATTTACCTAAGATTTACCTGTAACAATCAAAAAGACTCCAGGCAGATCAGACTGTGTCCATCCTTCATGATCTCTCTTGAATCTGAATGTGTATCCTCCTGAGTCATTCTTCTTCAGGTTGTTGATGGTCAGGATGTGTTGGTTCTTCATGTTGTCCTGATACTTCACACCACCTGCAGCCTCAATCAGCTCTTCAACTTCCACTTTATCTTTTCTCCATTTTTTACTCCATTTGAACTCTTGCTTCCTGTTGTCAGGATGTGAGTATTCACATGTGATGTTCACTGAAGATCCTTCCAGAGCACAGATTCTCCTGCTGACATAATTCCTAATTCGGCAGTTTTTATCCTGAACACCTGAAATACAGATGGAAGATTTAAAG
>NW_024583699.1:49347-53867 GCF_018398535.1 Haplochromis burtoni
CTCTGTGGCAGGAATCACCTTTACCTGCAGCTCTGAGAGGATGATGGAGAACAACTTATACAATTATGTCATTTGGAAAGTAAGTAATAAGTAAATTTCACTGTACCTGTAACTACTTGAAGAGTAATATTACTGAGTGAACAGTTTCCTGGTCTGTCTGTAGTCTTCATACAGCAGTACGTATTTGCATCACTCTCTCTTAGATCATTGATGGTTAAAGTTGTTTTTGTCTCTTCAGACGTGTTGTACGTTACACGTTGTCCATCCACAGAGAGCTCACTCACTGACCCATTTAAGTGTGCAGTGAACCATTTGCTGTTTGAGGTCAGATGTTGATGTGAGCAGTGCAGATCCACTGATGAACCTTTGAGAGCACAGATCCTGGTTTCTCCTCCATTAACACCTTTAATGGAAACTTTCATTAGTGAGCAGATACATTATTTTTGTTACTCTCTGTTTTTCTATCATTAATTGTTAAATAATGTTTGTACTGTACTGTAAGAAATAACTTGAGAAAGTATTTTAAGTTATAGACAGCCATGCAGTATCTACTTTCTAAATTCTTTTTATTCATGTTTAATGACTCCTAAATAATAATGGATTGCATTTATATAGCACTTTTGAGACCCTCAAAGCATTTTATAGTTCCACTATTCATCCACTCTCACATTCACACACTGGTGGAGGCAAGCTACAATTATAGCCACAGCTGTCCTGGGGCAGACTGACAGAAGCGAGGCTGCCATATCACACCATCAGCCCCTCTGGCCAACACCAGTAGGCAGTAGGTGAAGTGTCTTGTCCAAGGACACAATGACCGAGACATTACAAGACGAACTGCCAACTCTTGAGCCACAATCGCGCTTACTCATCATAATTCAATACTCAATAATTACTCATATCCTATAGGCAAAGCACAAAATGACCACAGTATAAGACACTCGTCATTTGTTCACAGCATTATTGTTGTAGCTTCTACATGGACAGTTGAGAAAATAAATACAACAGCTCATATGTTAAAAAGACAATCTAAGTGCATCAGCTAACTGAACAGTTTCATATTTAGCTGTCTAATGCATCGAACAGTAAAACAGAACTTCTTTCTCTCATTTTAGTCTTTTCTGTTCATCATATTATAAATGACGTGTTCTTTGAGGTTTTTTTTGCAAGAGCAGGAAGCTGCAGTGGTGAAAACTGTTGTCTGTGTCTGGTTTATAATGGTAACACCTCTGCGGTGAAACAGAATCTCCTGGCTGAAGATCAGCGATCAACATGAACAGCTGTGATGATGAAGACCTTACTCTGCTGTGAACCCTACAACCCCAATCAGAAATAATTGGAATCACAAACAGCTTTCACATTCACACAGTCTGTGTGTTCTAAAAACCCCCACAAAAGATGGCTTAGAAAAAAAGAAATAAAAAACTGCAAAAACATGCAAAACACAATTAAAGTGTTGTTGGGGAAACAACAATGTGGTTAGCTGCAGCTTTTTCTCTCTCACAACATCAATGAATACTTATCTTCTTATGAGCATGTCTCTGCAATCCTTTGTATCAGCAATCTTTAAGCAGCTGTTCCATCACATTTTATTTTTATTATCCATCCATCCATCCATCATCAGCTTTATCCGGGGCCGGGTCGCGGGGGCAGCAGCCTAAGCTATTTTTATTATTTTATATTATTTATTTTATTTCCACAGGAAGATGTAATAAAAGGATAGAGTTCAAATAGAAATGCACGTGTAAAAAAAGAAACAGAGAACACCTTCAACACAAAAAAATCAAAAATGTACAGGTACATAAATTAACAATATTCTTACAGGGTGTGAGTGTGTCTTTTTCACAAAATGTACTTGAAAATGAGGGTGGGATGCCACAATTACGCCCTCATGAGGCAGAGGAAAAACAGAGATGGAACCGGGAGAACCGGGCCATCCGCAGCCCTGAAGAGCCGCGGTCCCACCCCTTTTTTGCGCCACGGACCGGTTTAATGTCAGCCAGTATTTTATATCCTCCTCTCTGCCTCTTAATGCTCTCTGGTCGCTATGGTAACTTGGAAATATTTCTTTCAAAATAAGACACACAACTACAACGCGGGAAAAGACCCAGCTAAGCCAAGTTAACAATAAAAACCCTGAAAACCATAAATTTCACACCCCACCCTCAACTCTTGCGGCCCGGTACTGGTATGTTGAGGCCACACTTCTTGGCAATATCTGCACACACATCCCAGCAGGAGAAGAAGGGAGAGAGACCAAGGCTCAGCAAGCCCTACACACGCATGCATACCTGCTCAAGATAAGGTTATGTGTTCAACAAAGTGCTTTACTAGTCCCTAAGGACCCCAAAGCACTTTACACAACCAGTCATCCACACATTCACACACTGGTGATGGCAAGCTACATTGTAGCCACAGCCACCCTGGGGTGCACTGACAGAGGCGAGGCTGCCAGACACTGCCACCACTGATATTATTGAACCATAAAAGAAAATAATCTTGCACTTCCAGACTCTTCAAGAGCTCATCAAAGCTAAAACGCTAAGACCTGTAAGGAGGAAGGAGGAGAAAGAATCATTCCTACCTGAGAGACACAGAATGAAACCCAAAAACAAAAATCCAGCTTCTGCCACGATCATGGCTGCTGTAGATTTCAGCTTCTGGTCAGAAAGATGATTGTATGAATCTTTAAAAGATCTTTACAGCTGAACGTTCTCACAGGAAAGGCTGAAAACAGAACTGACAGTTATGAACATCACTACATCTAAAAATAAACTGTATGAAGGTTTAACACCAGTTAATCACTTCCTCCATCATCATGGGTTTTAAAAAGAATTGCATAATGCAGCAGGTTTTCTCTGTATGTTTTTCATCACCTTACTTAGTAATATTATAGTTTTTATTTTCTTTTAAACAAGTGCCTGACTTTATTTTTTTCAGCAAAAAAAACCCCAAACCCCAAATTTTTAGTGTGGAAAGGAAAATGTCATTTCTACACTGATGTGGACTGGGTACTGTGTAAGGAATTAAAGGACGCCACTACTCTGGGCCATGTGTGATGGAAATGAGAATGACCAAGCAACAGAGGGCAGAATTCAAACACACCCTAAAAATCAAAGTGGAAATATGATACAGCAGGCTTTTTTGCCAAAATTTTGTTTTTGTAACTCAAAATGATACTTAGTAGTTTGTACTGCCCCCACATGCTTTTATGCATGCCTGACAACATCAGCACATCCTCCTGAAGTCACGACAAATGCTATCCTGGGGGTCAGGCGAGTGTTCGGGCCAGTCAATGCTATTAATGATTTCATCCTCTAATAACTGCCTGCATACTCTCACCACATGAGGTTAGGCATCGTCGTGCACCAAGAGGAAACCAGGACCCACTGCACCAGTGTAGGGTCTGACAGTGGGTCCAAAGATTTCATCCTGATACCTAATGGCAGTCAGGGTGCTGTTACCTAGCCTGTAAGGTCTGTGCATCCCTCCTTGGATATAACTCCGCGATGTTACAGACAGCATAACATCCTCCACAGCTTCTCCAGATTCTTTCACATCTGTCACATGTCAAAGTCAAAGTCAGCTTTTATGACAAAAACCCAATCTACAGGTCATACACAGGAATTTGAAATTGCAATGCTCCCATGACCCTCGTGTACACTAAAACAGTATAAAGATTAAAAAATAAAATAAAAGTCTTAAGTACAACACAATACAATACAATACAATCTTACATAAATAACAGTGTCCAACACAATCAGAATGCTTGTGGGCAAGAGCTCATGTGCAAGTGGGGTTGGGGCAGTCAGTGAAAAGGCGATGGTGGAGGTTCAGAGTTTTGCATGTCTCGGGTGTGGGGGGGTTCAGCGGGAAGCGGCAGGAATGCAGGTCTGGAGTTGGTGTGTGAGAGAGTCGAGAGGGACAGAGCAGGGAGAGAATTCAGCACAGCCTGATGGATGAAGCTATCTCTCAGTCTGCTGGTTCTGGCCTGGAGGCTCTTCAGTCTCCTTCTGGATGGAGGAAACACTGCAAAGTGTGACATAAGATAAAGAAAAAAGTGCACAAGCAGCCATATCTGAGTCGTGTTGGAACAAGAGAGAGAAGCTTCTGTTAAATTTATGCATGAATATCTCAACTGGTTTTAGCAACAGTTATTTAAGCCACACTGCCATCTACTGACAAAACTGAATATTACTGCAATATCACTTTAGAGCAGGGTTGGGGAACTCCAGGCCTCAAGGGCCTGTGTCCTGCAGGTTTTAGATATCATCCTGGGTCAATACACCTGAACCAAATGATTAGTTCATTACTGGGCCTCTGGAGAACTACAAGACATGTTGAAGAGATAATTTAACCATTTAAATCAGCTGTGTTGAAAACCTGTGGGACACTGGCCCTTGAGGACTGAAATTCCCCCACCACTGCTTTAGAGGAAGAAGTCTTAAAGATATGACAGGAAAAAACACAGTGGGTCATACAGTGAAACGCTTCAATCAATATCATTTTGTAGAAAGGAT
>NW_024583700.1:0-9986 GCF_018398535.1 Haplochromis burtoni
AAGTAGAAATAAGCTAAGAAAAACGACCAGAACTAGCACAAAACGGTAGAACATGGTTGCAGAGTCTAATTACTGATACGTTAGTTATAAAAAATTACGAGAAGAAAAGATAAGAAAGAAAGAAACTCAGAATGAGCAGAGCTGCTGTAACAGGCTGCCGCACACGGGGGGCGCCGGAAGTGGAGTGTTGTTCAAAAATTGCATTATAATACTGTAATTACAGCATCAAAGAACAGTGCTAAAAATAAATTATAAATAACATTTTAAACACACATCTCTGGATCATGTAGATGCTGTTAATTTGTTCTATTAAAAAAGGAGAATGTGTAACTTTTAGTAGGGAACGTTTCAGGATTTGAAAAATTGAATGAGTTTATATTTGACTTCTGGATTCTCAAAGTCTTGGGTTCTACAAAGTTGAGTTTGATTCTAAACCTAGTTTTTATTTTACAGTATTGCTTATAACCCTTGAGGCGACTTTTGTTGTGATTTGGCGCTATATAAATATAATTGAATTGAATTGAATTGAACCCCAGGAAATAGTTGGGGAATTGGATGCCCCTTACTACTAAACATCTGACATTACATAAGATTAATACAATTTAGTCACTTCTTTACATTGTTTTTTATATATTGTCAATATATTATTTTGAATCATGTACACTGCTTTAACATGCATAGAAGTATATAAGTAGAAAAGACCTGCTGTGTCTAATTATAGTTGCTAAACTACTGAAATCACTGCTTGGGGAGAGATTTCATGAACAGTCAATTTGAAAAAGGAAAATGCTTTGGCAAATTATACCACTCCAATATGCTGTAATAGCTTTTAAAGGCATTCAATCAATTTAAAATTACCACTCTTCCACCTCTAGTCTCATTTTCCAATACTGTTGACTGGTAAATGATCCGATTATCAGATCGTAGGCACAAAGACTGTGAAGAGATCAGTGGATCAGTTATCATTACCTTTCACAGCATGGGCAATAGTTTTTTTTTAATCAGCAATGTGCTGGGTATACACAATCAGCCACTCTAAGTGCTTCATATGAAAGAAGTGTTTCATATTGTTTTATTGTATTATTAAGACACACACATCAATTTATTCATACTTTTACAGTCACAACATGTTTATTTGATGAAAATCACATATTCATGACATTTTAATATTATACCAGTGTGGTGGTGTTTTTTCCGGGGAGCACTGTTGCCAGATGGTCTGTCAAATTTTTCATCTCATTATCAGAAACTCCACTTTTCCCAGATGGAATGTGATAATTCAAACATCTCGCAGTGCTTCGTGTACAATAACAGGAGTGCACTGCATTATATAAATCCCATTTACAGCATCATGTGTATTCAGCTTATGATCACATTCATCATCGTGCAACAGGGCAAGTCTGTCTCTCAGGGAGCCTCTTGAAGTTCAGGTAGCCAGTTGTGCTTGATTGTTACAATCAGACTGAGGATCAGTGTTGACTTGAGGACCACTTCACCATTATGTGACACTTCTTCAGAGTGATTCCTGAATATGAGGCATAAAGCTGGAGACATTTTTTCCTTCTAATTCTAGAGGATAATCACACTTTGAAGTCAGGGTAGAGGGGAACACAATGCGGCCATTCAGAAATGATAGCCAAATCACAGATGCGATCAATTCTCATATAAACCTAGCTTGGAAGGATTTAATAACATCATGTAATATCGTACACCATTTTTCCAACATTTCTTGACTGTGTTACATCCCCCAGGAGGATGTCTCTTCTCCCTATTAACCCTTTGTTTTGTCCAGGCTCCACCTCCTCTGTCCTGATTGGATGTTGCGCAGAGTCCGGCTAATTGGTAATCAGCAGAGCACTATTTAAGGCCTGTGGAGCTGTGCTTCTGGGCCCTCTGGCCATTTTGGTTGCCATACTTGTGCAGGCTTGCATGCCTTTGTATTTTGTGTGAGCATTGTTGTTTCATGTTCAGACTGCTTGTAGGGGAGAGCTGCCTTTTGTTTTGACACCCTGTTTTCTCCTGTTTATGTGTTGTTAGGTAGGTTATGGTTATAGGTTGTATATTTTGTTTCTTTGGAGTTAGGTAAGTTTCTTTTATTTCACATCAGGGATGTTTTGTTTGTTATGTTGGCCTTGGCTCTCCCTGACGTTATACCTCAGTCTGAATCCCATCACCAGTCATTAAATAAACCTTCTAAAATTACCATCTTGGCTCCTCCTTCTCTATCCACCTTTATGTTCGTCCCTTCAACCCCCTAGACTAGCCAGGGGACGTAACATAAATTGGGGGCTCTCCGGAGTAAATCCTGTTTAATCCATTTTTGGATGGTGAAGGTTTGGAGTTGTTTGTTTCTGCTGGTGTATTTGGCAGAGGTAGTTAGTATGGCAACTGGTGTTTTCAATTTGAGTCCATTTTTGAGTAGTCCTTCTTGGGAGGAGCTAAATGTGTGTAGAAAACATGATTTGTAACACTTTGAGTTAAACGTATCTAGTCAATTGGTGCAAGAGGACGTGAAAACTGCTGTTTCAAACAAACTTGTGGAAGAAGGCCTGCTTCCTGTTTCTAAATCACCTCGTTTGCCAGTTCCTCTTGACAGGACCCCTAATGAAGGAGTGAAGCCTACTGTGTTAAAGGAAGAGGGGCAAAACCCTGCTGCTGTGGAGCAACAAACGGTGGAAAATTTAAGCACTAATAGCTCACCTTCTTTTGCTACTCCATCTTTCAAGACGAGAAGTATTACTCAAGGTACGTTTGGCTAAATTAGAATTGGAGGCTCAGGATAAAGCCCAAGCTCGTCAGGCAGAGTTGGAACTTCGCAGGTTGGAGTTGGAAGCAGAGACAGAAAAGGTGTTAAAGCTGAAAAGGTTGGAGCTGGAGTTGCAGACTGAAAGGGAGATCAGACTGCGTCAGTTGGAGTTCCAGGCACAGACTTCAAGAAGTAGCACTACTCAACCTAGTTCTGCAAATTCATCTGTTGGTGAAACAACCTCCTCCCATGTAAACCCAGGTGGTTTTAATGTGAGTAAAAACATTGTGTTGGTACCTCCATTTCGTGAATCAGAAGTTGATACATATTTCAATGTGTTTGAACGTGTTGCTGCCTCATTGCACTGGCCGAGAGAAGTTTGGCCATTGCTTCTTCAGTGCAAATTGGTAGGCAAAGCACAAGAAGTCTGTTCTGCTTTGTCTTTGGAAGAAAGTTTGAAATATGATGTAGTGAAGTCTGCTATCCTTGCTTCTTATGAACTTGTTCCCGAAGCGTATAGGCAACACTTTCGCAATCACAAAAGAACAGCAAATCAGACTTTTGTAGAGTTTGCTCGTGAAAAAGCTACTCTTTTTGATAGATGGATAACAGCAAGTAAAGTTCCTGACTACAACTCCTTACGTGAACTGATACTGCTGGAAGAGTTCAAAAATGGCCTGCCAGAACGCATTGTTGTACACCTTAATGAACAGACGGTTTCCACTTTGAAAGAAGCAGCTGTGATAGCTGATGAATTTGTGCTGACTCATAAAACTGTTTTTGTGCAGAAACGTGAAGTTACCACCAGAGAACCTCCCCCACGAAAGGATCCTTCAAGCCCACGACAGACTTTTGCTTCAAGGACTGAAAGGGAATGTTTCTATTGTCATAAACTTGGTCATGTTGTTGTTGAATGTCCCGCTTTGAAGCGCAAGAACCAGTCACCAAAAGGAGTAGGCTTAATTAAAACCATTCGTGCTGAGAGAGGGGACCAAAGTGAAGAAGTTGATCCCTGCTTCAAACCCTTCCTCTTAGATGGCACTGTGTCATTGACTGGGAAGCCTGAGGATGAAAAACCCATTCGAATACTCAGAGATACGGGAGGGTCACGATCTGTGATTTTATCTGATGTATTACCCTTGAGTGACCATTCCTCTTGTCATGGTAGCATTCTGATTCACGGAATTGAAATGGGCTATGTTGAAGCTCCTTTGCATTATGTACACATCAAGTCAAAGTTGGTTAATGGCATCTTCTCTGTGGCAGTACGCCTCTCACTTCCCATAAAAGGGGTGCAGTTAATTTTGGGAAATGATATTGCTGGTGGAAAAGTGCAACCTGTTCCCGAAGTAACAAATGATCCAGAATCAAACTTGAAGAGCAACGACCTAGCAACATGTTTTCCATCTGTTTTTCCTGCTTGTGTTCTCACCAGGGCTCAAGCAAGACGTAAAGCTGCAGAAATTGATTTGTCAGACTCTTCGTTGGCTCTGGCTACAGATGATTTGCAAACCCTGATTGATCTTAAAAGTGGTTCAAAGGATACTACTGAGAAGTGGAAGGATCTCCATCTCCCACAGTTAGACTTGCCAGTCACACGTGAAAGCCTTGTTGCTGCTCAGAAGTCTGATCCCTCATTGACTAAATGCTTTACTTCTCTTTCTGAAACAGGAAATAAAAAGGCTTCTTATTTCTTGGAAGATGGGGTCTTGATGCGCAAGTGGACTGCCCACCCAAGTTTAACAGCAGACGTAGAGGGAAGCTGTTCTGATGACTGTGACTGGAGCACTACTTATCAGATTGTTGTGCCTCTTGAGTATCGTCACTACGTAGTCTCCCTTGCACATGAGCACCCCCTGTCTGGTCATTTGGGAGTTACAAAAACGTACAACAAGATACTCAACCATTTCTTTTGGCCAGGATTGAAGGCTGATGTAGTTGAGTTTTGCCGCACTTGTAAAACATGTCAGATTGCAGGAAAGCCAAACCAGACAGTTCCTATAGCTCCTCTTCATCCTATACCAGTACTTGGTGAACCTTTTGAACGTGTCATTGTGGACTGTGTTGGTCCATTGCCCAAGACAAAGAATGGTAATCAGTTTTTACTGACTGCAATGTGTACTTCGACTCGTTTTCCAGAAGCTGTCCCACTCAGAAGAATAACTGCACCTTTGGTGATTAAAGTTTTCCAAAAGTTCTTCATTACTTTTGGTTTACCAAAAGTAGTCCAGACAGACCAAGGAACTAACTTTCTTTCTAAACTTTTCGAGCAGGTCACGCAGACTCTGGGGATTAAGCATGTTGTGTTAAGTGCATACCATCCTGAGTCTCAAGGAGCATTAGAGCGCTGGCATCAGACACTCAAGGCAACGTTGCAGAAATACTGCTTGGATACTGGAAACGAGTGGGATGAGGGAGTACCCCTGATGGTGTTTGCCATGCGCGAAGCTAAGCAAGAGTCCCTTGGGTTTAGCCCAAATGAACTAGTGTTTGGTCATTCTGTTCGGGGACCTTTGAAGTTGTTGCAAGAACAGTTCTTGTCAACAGACCATGTTGTGAAAACTAATGTTCTGGATTATGTTTCACAGTTCAGAGAGCGCCTCCATAAGGCCAGGTTGGCAGCTGCAGAAGCCCTCTCCTCTGCTCAGGGGAAGATAAAGAGTTGGTATGATAAGAAAGCCGTTCCTCGATCTTTCAATCCAGGTGACAAGGTTTTGGTTCTTCTACCAACTGCTAGCTCTGCATTGTCTGCCCGCTTCTGTGGACCATACCAGGTGGATAAGAAAAGCTGACTCTTTCTGTGGCACCGCAGATAAGCCTGTGGCATCTCCGTCAGAGCCAATCTCATCTCCAGAAACTCTCTTGTTGAACTCTCCCTCAGGATTGAGGTCGAGCTTAGATGAAGACGGGCTCAAACTTTGTGATGCCAGCTACCAGAATGCCAGAATGCTTAATTCTGAGGTACTGTCCCAGTTGTCTATATATCTGTCTCACTTGACCTGTGAGCAACAGTTGGACATTGAAAGGCTCGTCACCATTCATTTAACACTCTTTGGGGACATGCCTTCCCGTACTACTGTAATAGAGCACGACATTGATGTTGGGAATGCCATGCCTATTAAGCAGCATGCTTACCATGTGAATATGGCAAAAAGGGAAATGATGAACACAGAAGTAGACTACCTTCTGAAGCATGGATTGGCTATCCCAAGCTATAGTCCATGGAGTTCTTCGTGCCTGGTTACGCCAAAATCAGATGGAACACCTCGCTTTTGCACAGATTTCCGCAAAGTAAATGCAGTAACAGTACCTGATTCCTTCCCACTGCCCCGTATTGAGGACTGTATTGACAGCGTCGGATCTGCTGCTTATGTGAGTAAGCTTGACCTTCTTAAAGGTTATTGGCAAGTACCTCTGACAGAAAGAGCATCAGAAATCTCAGCTTTCGTAACACCTGATCACTTTTTACAATATACAGTCATGACATTTGGAATGAGAAATGCTCCTGCTACCTTTCAGAGGTTAATGTCAACTGTATTATCTGGTGTGGCGAACTGTAATGTTTATCTTGATGATGTGGTCATCTATTCTTCCAACTGGTCAGAGCATGTCGACACTTTAACCACTGTGTTCAAGCGTTTAGCTGATGCTTCCTTGACCCTCAACTTGGCTAAATGCGAGTTTGGTAAGGCTACAGTGACCTACCTTGGAAAGGAAGTTGGGCAGGGCAAGGTTCGCCCTATCAGTGCAAAGGTTAATGCCATTCTTAACTTTCCTGTGCCAACAACACGCCGTGAGCTGCGCAGATTTCTGGGGATGGTTGGTTACTACAGGTGTTTCTGTAGGAATTTTTCTGAAGTCGTAACACCACTGACTAGCCTGTGCAGCCCGAAGGTACCATTCATTTGGAGTCCTGAGTGTCAACATGCTTTTGAATGTGCAAAAGGTCTTCTGTCGAGTTCACCTGTTCTTGTCGCTCCAGACTTTTCTAAACCTTTCAAGCTTGAAGTGGATGCCAGTGAGGTGGGGGCTGGAGCTGTTCTTCTTCAGGATGATGGACAAGGAGTGAGTCATCCTGTCTGCTTCTTTGGCAAGAAGTTCGATACTCATCAAAGGCGGTACTCGACAGTTGAAAAGGAGACTCTGGCCATGCTTCTGGCTCTTCAGCATTTTGACGTGTATGTGGGATCTACTTCCCAACCTGTAGAGGTCTTCACTGATCACAATCCTCTCGTGTTCCTCTCTTGTATGTATAACAACAATCAACGATTGATGAGGTGGGCTTTAATTTCACAAAACTACAACATTGAAATAAAGCATAAGAGGATGTGAAAATATTGTGGCCGATGCCCTCTCAAGAATGTGATGGTGTAAGGTTAACAAACTTATACGTTTGTTTTTCTGGGTGGGGGTGTTACATCCCCCAGGAGGATGTCTCTTCTCCCTATTAACCCTTTGTTTTGTCCAGGCTCCACCTCCTCTGTCCTGATTGGATGTTGCGCAGAGTCCGGCTAATTGGTAATCAGCAGAGCACTATTTAAGGCCTGTGGAGCTGTGCTTCTGGGCCCTCTGGCCATTTTGGTTGCCATACTTGTGCAGGCTTGCATGCCTTTGTATTTTGTGTGAGCATTGTTGTTTCATGTTCAGACTGCTTGTAGGGGAGAGCTGCCTTTTGTTTTGACACCCTGTTTTCTCCTGTTTATGTGTTGTTAGGTAGGTTATGGTTATAGGTTGTATATTTTGTTTCTTTGGAGTTAGGTAAGTTTCTTTTATTTCAACATCAGGGATGTTTTGTTTGTTATGTTGGCCTTGGCTCTCCCTGACGTTATACCTCAGTCTGATCCCATCACCAGTATTAAATAAACCTTCTAAAATTACCATCTTGGCTCCTCCTTCTCTATCCACCTTTATGTTCGTCCCTTCAACCCCCTAAACTAGCCAGGGGACGTAACAACTGTAATACTTACATTTAAGGATTTTCCCCCCATGTTTATATCATCATAGTTACCTCCTTGTCATAGTTTCCCTTCCTTTTTAAATTTCTTTTATCTACAGCAGACTATCATTTCCAGTCTTCACTGTCCTTAGAGTATCAGCGGAGAGCATAAGGTGCTGAGTAGTTTTTGTCAAATGCTGACTGCTTGTGGATATAAGATGCTTAACAGATGTTCTGAGAGTTCCCGCTGTGTTATTCCTGGTGGTTCTTCTTGAGTGCGAGCGAGGCAATCATCATGACCCATTGCTTTTTTTCCCTTCTGAAAAAAAGGCATGACTCTCTCTCTTCTGTACTATAATTGTGCTTTAATAAATATTACATTTGAGATATTGCATTTTACTTAAACTTGATTAATAACTTAATTACATAATTATAGTTGAAAAAAAGGGCTGTTAACATTTTAATTTTGTTGTATCTTGTTCTCTGTTAAAATGTCATAACACCCATTCAAAATGTTGGCTTTCATAAAGAAGTCTTTTCAGCTTCCCCGTGAAGGTTTTGATCATTCTAGTCATTAAAATGCCATAGGTGTTTTTGTGTGTGTGAGTGGCCTCAGGCAGTTTTTGCTCTAAAAGGAATGGGGGGGAAAGGCAGACATGTAAAAGTGATGAATGCAGGCCAGGAACCTCAGTACCAAATGATCTTATTCACTGTGATCAGGCAGTAGAATGACGAGGTTTACACGAGGAAAACAAAAATCTGTCATATTTTATTATTAGAAACTCTGCAATTTGTCATGAAATTTTAATAGGCCGTACACAAAAAGCACCAATGAAAACATTTCACCGGAGCACAGTATGATTCCATGTAAATAAAGGAAAATGTTCCTGCAGCTAAACTACTTGAGCTGTGGTGCTGTGAAACATCAAAGTGTTTAATATATGAGAAGCGTATTCTTTTTCATAATGAAGCCACTATCAGGATAGAACAGACTGCCTCCTCATACAAAAGGCTGAGGCAGCAACATGGAGAAAATATCTTAATGACTAATTACATTTTAAGATGTGCAAATGGTTTATATTCAAAGCTGTGACTGTGCTTTAATCCTGTGAGCAAAGAACAGTATTATTTGAAAATCCCACATCTCCCATATGGGCTACTCTACATGACACAAATTAGTGGGCTTTCTAGTTTTTCAATTGCGCTATACAGTACATAGCAAACAAACTTTGACAAGAAGAAAATATAAAAGAAATTATGGTCATTATAGCAAGAATAACACTGGGATTTCTTTTGTATGGTGTGTTTGGGGACAGTGGTGGGATTATATGCAGATGCCCTAATATGTGATTGAATTAAACTTACAGCTTGCTTGACTTCTGAGTCTGTTTTTACAGACATCAGAATGCAACACGGTGTGTCATGACATATGAAATGAAATTCCCTGCTGTAGAATATATTAAACTGCTTGCCAGAGCAGAAATAATAACGTAGTCATGGGTTATCAGTGCTTTCAAAGGCTTGTCATAAGTGATGAAATATGGTAATTGTATTTTTAATATCAGAATCAAAGCTGTGTTGGTGAATGATGGAGCATTCTTGGTAGATCTGTGGCTTTAATGATAATTTTTTTAAAGTTCATGTGAAATACTGGCTCCTAGCTGCTGATAACTACCTGCACTGCTTAGGTGGGAGCTGTGTACATGTGCTTCAACTTCCTTCAAGACTGTTCAGTGAATGTGTGCTTGCATTCACTTTGTAAAGAACATTTTCAGAGTAAGACATATTTGGACATATTTCGGTTAAAGTAGCAATACTCCAGACTATTTAGGTTTTATCATTACTTTTTAAATGTATATACAAGTCTACGAAGTACTTCTGCAGAGTGTCTATTCTGTTGTTTGTCTGTTCATTTTAGCTTTACTTTATACTGCACAAGTCCTGCCAATTTAAGACCCTTTATAATATTACACTCAAAAAAATCTGTGTTGGATGAGCACAATCGTGGCACCTTTTTCCACGTGATTTAACCAAGTACAATAACCCATTTTTGACCATGTCAAGCCAACACATTTGGCATTTTGTGGTTTAATGTAAACAGATTACATTGGATCAATGTAGTGATTTATTGAAGCATGTAAAGTGAAATTTGTTTTAATTCATTCTACACAAGTTAAAAACTTTAGAAAAACACAATGAAATCTTGTTGTTTGAACAACTACAGTGGGGCAAAAAAGTATTTAGTCAGCCACCGATTGTGCAAGTTCCCCCACCTAAAATGATGACAGAGGTCAGTAATTTGCA
>NW_024583700.1:10192-43713 GCF_018398535.1 Haplochromis burtoni
CCAGAGGTACACTTCAACTGTGAGAGACAGAATGTGAAAAAAAAATCCATGAATCCACATGGTAGGATTTGTAAAGAATTTATTCGTAAATCAGGGTGGAAAATAAGTATTTGGTCAATAACAAAAATACAACTCAATACTTTGTAACATAACCTTTGTTGGCAATAACAGAGGTCAAACGTTTACTATAGGTCTTTACCAGGTTTGCACACACAGTAGCTGGTATTTTGGCCCATTCCTCCATGCAGATCTTCTCGAGAGCAGTGATGTTTTGGGGCTGTCGCCGAGCAACACGGACTTTCAACTCCCGCCACAGATTTTCTATGGGGTTGAGGTCTGGAGACTGGCTAGGCCACTCCAGGACTTTCAAATGCTTCTTACGGAGCCACTCCTTTGTTGCCCGGGCGGTGTGTTTTGGATCATTGTCATGTTGGAAGACCCAGCCTCGTTTCATCTTCAAAGTTCTCACTGATGGAAGGAGGTTTTGGCTCAAAATCTCACGATACACGGCCCCATTCATTCTGTCCTTAACACGGATCAGTCGTCCTGTCCCCTTGGCAGAAAAACAGCCCCATAGCATGATGTTTCCACCCCCATGCTTCACAGTAGGTATGGTGTTCTTGGGATGCAACTCAGTATTCTTCTTCCTCCAAACACGACGAGTTGAGTTTATACCAAAAAGTTCTACTTTGGTTTCATCTGACCACATGACATTCTCCCAATCCTCTGCTGTATCATCCATGTGCTCTCTGGCAAACTTCAGACGGGCCTGGACATGCACTGGCTTCAGCAGCGGAACACGTCTGGCACTGCGGGATTTGATTCCCTGCCGTTGTAGTGTGTTACTGATGGTGACCTTTGTTACTTTGGTCCCAGCTCTCTGCAGGTCATTCACCAGGTCCCCCCGTGTGGTTCTGGGATCTTTGCTCACCGTTCTCATGATCATTTTGACCCCACGGGATGAGATCTTGCGTGGAGCCCCAGATCGAGGGAGATTATCAGTGGTCTTGTATGTCTTCCATTTTCTGATGATTGCTCCCACAGTTGATTTTTTCACACCAAGCTGCTTGCCTATTGTAGATTCACTCTTCCCAGTCTGGTGCAGGTCTACAATACTTTTCCTGGTGTCCTTCGAAAGCTCTTTGGTCTTGGCGGAATGCCCGTGTACCTCTGGTGCAAATTACTGACCTCTGTCATCATTTTAAGTGGGGGAACTTGCACAATCGGTGGCTGACTAAATACTTTTTTGCCCCACTGTACTTTGTTAATCAGGGCAATTACTGTTAGTCTTGCTTAATGAACCAATATGGGGGTTTATGATTTCATAGAGACAAACAACCATTTGCACTTACATTTATGGGTAATTTAGAATCACCAATTAACCCTACACACTTCAAACCAGCCAGATTGTAGATTTGAACCCAGGCCCTTCTTGCTGTGAGGCAATAGCACTAACCACCACAACACGAAGCTGTCAATACAGGCTTAACAAAACTAGGAAAGCTATGATTACAAGGCTTGATGCAGAATTTTCTGTACGTTTTTGTCCTTGATAGGTTAAACCACAATAAATGGTGTGGGTGTAGTTCTCTGCCTCTTAAAACAGTTTGAAATCACATGTGATCTTGTGAATTTTGTGAGTCCAGCAACTAACCACTCTTACTAGATTGTATCATGTTATCTCAACAAGAACAAATTAAGTTGCTGAATTTCATGGAGATGCTACATGATTTAATTACGTTCACCATAGAAACATGAAATTATTTTGTTCAAATAACAAGTTTGAATCTTGTACATGTAACAACCACCCAATTTCATTTTTTTGAGTGTAGAAAGAGAATCCCAGTGATCAGACTCTCTTTGAACAGAAAAAATTCTTTGACAGAACCAGGCTCAAAAATGGACAGCTGAAACTGGCTGGATAGAACAAATCATACTACAAAAAAGAGAGTGGACACAAGCTAATAATATCCAATAGTGGCATATAAACACACGAGGAGTGGAGGAAGAATGATCGTGGATCATGGGTCCCTCGGCCTGACTAAAGGATCTACAGACCTTGTTTTGCGCTGATACTGCAGCATTAAATTTGTCGGTTATTCTTAGCCAGCAGGAATTTCTGATTGCTATTACTACCAATGTTACAATAAGTGTTGCCTATAACACTGATGACCTTGCATGGCCTACAGCTAACAGGAATTGATAGCTGGTGAAAGGAATGCTGGCATTTTACCATTTGGTTTACTTTTACTTTTCTATGCATCTCTGTTATACACTACCAACTATGGCAAGCATAGAGCATTTTTCTGGGATATACTTAAGGTCACCAGGCACTACTTTTTTATTAAAAGAAAAATCAATGGTAACAACAACAGCAAAGCAAACTCAAGTGCCAGTCAGTCAACGGCTCTCTGAAGTCACTCAATTTTGTAATTTTGCATACCGCATTTACTGTTCAGTGGGGTTATCTTTAAATAATTAAAACTTTATTTCATCAGGCAGTCTCATTAAGATTAAAATCTCTTTTACAAGAGAGACCTGGGAACAAGAAACATTAACAAGAACATAATCAGCAGATGTGAACAACACAAGGAACATCTTTAAAAACAAGAACAATTTCCAAGGGGAAAAAATACACTCACTTGACAGCTGTAAGTTTACTTAATTTGAAAAGTGCATAGTACCTGAAATCAGATCCATCAAGGTTATCAAGATTAAGTATTTACAGGATCATGATTTATACCTACACTATTTAAATGAAGGTAATGTTAGAGGGTTTAAAAGCTTAAGCATTTTCACAAAAAGAATAACTGAAGCCCATCCAACCTTTTCAGACAGAGAGCAATGATGAAATATGAAATGTGTCATCTGTGATAAAGCATACTCCTCTATGATATATACGGATTAACTGCTGTAGGGGCTGGAAAAATACGAAATATTCCCATAGTTCTATTTGAATGATGCAAAGAATGTGAAATGTATGCACTGTGTTTTGCCAGAACGCCACACAATTGCACAAAAAAAGTTCTATTTAGTTCTGTTCAATGCCCAACACTTTTCTTGCAGACATTTTGACTTATAGCAGGAAAAGCACAGGTGAAACTAATTACATTAATGATGGATCAGTTTCATCAACTGTATCAGTAAGCTGTGACAGTGAGCCAGCATGCACAACTCCAGGACCCTCGCCCAGCTAAATGAAACAGAGCCGTAATTAATGTTATTAATTACACCTGTGTTTACCCTGCAATGACACGCAAGGAAGTAGCTTACCTAAATGGAAAAAGTCTTTTAATGTTATCGATTACACCTGCGCTTTTCCTATTATAACATATTTTTTCTGCCAAGAAAAGGGCTCCATTTCATTTAAAAAGAAAAATCTGTATAGTGTTGCAGGGCGCTATATCTGTCAGTACTAGAGAAAAAAGGTAAACAAGGATGGCTAACTATGACGTTAATTAATTGATTAAGGAAATATTTTATTAGTGAACATGTGTTCCAGCTTCAGCCTTGAGGAAAACAAATATTTAAACATGAAAGAACTGGTCAACTAGTCAGAACCGGTCAAATACCCACACTTTACCATACAGTGGAATTAAGATAATGTACATCTTATAACACATGTCAATGTACTGTTCAGCTGTTCACGAAAACAACAAAACCGATGACGTAGCATGTGTTTGTGTTCAAAACGTTGGGGGCCATCAACTCAACTTCAACGTCTGACACAAATTTCATGTGGAGGATCATTTGTGGTGCTGAAAGCAGGGTCTCTGCATTTAAAACAGCAGCTGTCAGCTGGAGAGCCCAGATTACCCAAACCTGAAGGCGGTAAATCGGGGGAGATACATTATTGCATGAGCATCCTCACCATGAGGTTGTGCATAATGAATCTGTCTCCCAGGGTGACACCATCAGTGCCACCTACTGTAACTTTCTGAGGGGTCTGATGGAGAATGCATGGCAGAAACAACCTCAACTGTGGCGTGTGCTACTGTTATCTTGTGACAGCTCACAGTGCAATGAAAATGCTGAAGATTTTTTGCCCATACAACTTTTGCTCACCTCCTGCTGTAGTTACCAGATTTGATTTCCTGCATCACCTTAAATTGAAAAAGGATTTGGAGGATTACTTATTGGACACAAAGAGGCACCAGACTACAGAACCTTTAGGTGGAAGTTCTGTAGACATGCTATAAGCTGCCATGACCTTGAATGCAAGATCACCCATATTTAAATCAGGTAAGTGTAGTGGAGCAAAACTGTATGCTTCAAACAGTTAAAGGAATTTTCCTTATAGAATTACAGGCACCTCAAAATTGCAGCAAGTACAACTTGTGAGTACAGTCACTTTCCACTGGCTTTAACTGTAATAACGGACAGTCGAGCAGCAGAATGTGCTGACTCAGAAAAAATTCAATCCAAAGGCTGAAAGGTGTGAGTCTTTTCTGCTTAGAGACTATTTCTCCACTTATCTTTTATTTCCGATCTTGAGCGTGGAAGTCATTTTCACCCCTTTCTTCGCACCCCAAGCAAACCTCAAGGCTAAAAAGATCAGAGTGATATTATTAGCCGTTAGTCTTGTCTGACTTCGGTGCGGCTCCTGGAGTCAGCTGTCAAATCTGACACAACACCTCACCCGTATATTCTTCTGCATCCTTCCTGAAGCTGATACTGTGTTTGAGGATCAGGTTTAAGGTTTGCTTGCAAATATTAACCCATGGGGCTCATTTAATTAAGAGGAGAAGTGATCTCTGCCAGTACTTAAGTGAAAGAGAAAGGGCAGATGCCACATGATATTATCTAGGAAAGGAGGTGGTAATTAATCACTTTGACAGCCCTTGATATGTAAACATGGCTAATTTCAAGCAGTTCTTTTTTTCTTGTGGACTCACATAGGTACGAGGTGCGTCTCATTGGCAGCCATGACAGGTTTAAATTGCCCTTCAGCAAAAGTGGGCAAACTGCCAAACACTGTTACTATTTGATGTAGATAGAGTTTGACATCCTGATTAAATGAATATGAGCTGGAGATCAACTCAAATCAAATGAAGCGCTTTTCTAAGAGCTATTAAGTCTTTGAAAGATGACTTTAAGACCAGAATAGCAAACATCAGCATGTTTACTAGCAACATTTCCACACAAGTTGGGGAAGCATAAATTCAGCTCACTCTTTAAGGTGGATGTTTGCATTTAGAATTTAATGTGTTCGATTATTTAGCCACCCGAATCTCACTCATTGGTCTCTAGACTACAAATTTATTTAACTTAATTCAATTCAATTCTATTTTATTTATAAAGTGACAAATCACAATAGCAGTCGCCTCAAGGTGTTTATATTATATTGTTTTTATCGTTATTTTTTTTTAATTGTTTTTATTGTTAACTCAATTTCCCTGGGTCTTTTCCCGTGGGTTATGAATAATTTTTTTTTTTTTTGGTACCAATACTGGTTTTATTTTGTTGTATTTATCTGCGACACCTTAAAGGCTGGTCCGTGAAAACATTGTCAGACATAAACCGGTTTGTGGCACAAAAAAGGTTGGGGACCACTGCCCTATGAGCCCTATTTGACAACCAATAGACCTTTCTTGGAGCCTTAGAGTCCTAAGCTAACAGTTAACTAAGCTAACTGGCTAGCTTGGTTAGCTTGCAAGGTGAAACACTAACAAAGGAGTGTGGGTATACAGGTCGCTGAAAGTAGTTTCTACAAAGATCCCTTTGGAGTATTTGTTAACTTTCTGTTTAACTTACCACAGGTAATAACCTTAAGATTCTGGAGAAGGCCAAAACTGGCTTTTTTATGTCAGTGTACCAGTTATTTTCTTTGCGCCATGGTTGCCAAGACTTAAAAGAACACAAAAAATACACACAAAAAACTTATTCTGATTGCACGGGTAAATGTTAGGGTTTGGTTCATCACAGATAAAAACTCTTCTGTTTCCTACCTCACATCAACAAACAGTTTAGGCCTGATCATTTTACTGTTTAATGGTGTGAAAACACCTTTTCACTTTTTCAGCTGAACTGAGTACATTACATCTGTGTGGTCACAGTGTCTGGCATTTGAAAAAAAAAAGTATGCATTGTTTGTCTGTTGCAAAAAATGCCAAAATTGATTGGTGTGACCTTTTCTAAATTCTAATAAATACTAGTGGCTTTTAGTAGGAAAAAAAGAAATAAACCATAGACTTGCTTGGTTGCCTCTAAATGACCCTGTCCGCAGAGTCCCGCAACTTCTCCTGCAAACCCACCTACTGTGTCACACATGTGAATGAACTCAGTCACATTTGAAAAAAAAAAAGTATAAAGTGTAGAAATTTACTTCAGTGATGGCCTTTTTGTGCTCTGAGTCACACACTGTAAGGGAGCAGATTCCCAGGACTTTTCCTCTGGGGGAACTGGAGAGGAGAATAAATGAAGACTAATGACTTCTGGCAGATATGCAGAAAACAAACATGGAACCTGCTTGAATTATGTAACCATAATGCCCGTGTGTTCTGAACACTGTTAAAATTGTACAAGTAAAATATTTAGTTGCTTAGGAAAGCATTTTTACAGACTTTGAAAGTTCACCTTTTCCTTTTGGTTTTTCTAGGAATATCTGCTTTTAACAAGATCAAACCTTGGAGAAAATGTGGAAACATTCACACACACAAAAAAGGAAGACATAAAATTTAGTGTTTATCTGAAATGCAGTCCAGGGTTTTGGAAATAAAGGGTATGTTTTCCTTCCTTGTCCAAAGACCGTGACTCTGAACTTAGCTACATTAGAGCAACTGCCTGCCCTCCATAACTTGACTGAGCTGTCAAATGAACCAACGCTGCATGAAAAGCTCTCAAAATTTCTGCAAGAATCGATCTGGACTCTGCTGTCAGTCTTTCAGGCTAGAGTGTGCTCTCCCCTGATTTGATGCAGAGCTGTAGCAAATAGCAGTATCAAGTATGTGAAATCAAACATAAATCATATTTATTTCATATAATCTATAATAAAAGTTGTATTTCTTGAGGAATGTAGGTATTACCCCAAACTGAAACTACTCACACACTGTAAAGATTACACATATGAGGAGTTATCAGAAAGTTCTGAGAATAGTTACATGAAAACCAAAAGGTTTACCTTGTTGAAAGTGTCCTGATCTCACATACAAGGTGAACCTTGTCGTGTTGTGCAGGCAGCCAAAAATTTATCAAGCAGTCCAGGTGGCAAGTAAAATCACACTATACAGCACAATGAGTGTTGTAAAATATGACAGGCACGCTTCTAGTTTTCTCTTGGTCATAGAGTATGAGGTCTGGTGAAATCCCAGAGTGCACAGTTAAAAATCACAGCAGTCTTCCGAGTTCTATACACATGAACGGTAAATCGGACAAAAAATTAGCCAAATGATGTCTTACAGCCATTACCTAGTTAGCTTAACTTTAACACATGAAACGGCTTCTCCATCTCTGCCCACTAATTACAAAATGTGTTCAAGTAAACATTTATTTGAGCCCCTGTTTCCAGTCCTGCTTTTAAAAGGACAGACACTTTTGAAAGAGACAGACATTAACTTGGAATTCTTAAATATTTGGCAAGAAATGACAAGAAAAAGTAGCTTTAAAGCAAAAAAAAATGGTCTGTAATGGTCTCTAAATTAATGACAAGGGATGGTATGACAATGTGACTCTTCTTTCTTTTTTATGAAACTCTCTTTCGATTATGATACAAATATTGAAAATATTTGAAAGGTCCTTTACATTTCAACGCTCTCACTGATAATGTAATAACCTGATAAATGATCGGATCTACTGAACCCAAATACTAAATGACAAAACATTTGGGTTAGATTGTTTTTCTTCTCTATTTTTATCCCAACTATTCATAGGATTTTTTTTAAAATTGTGTCTTTTTATGTTTGGATTTATTTATTTTTTACAGTTTTACTGCCTATTATAAAATGATCAGCTTTGTTAGAAAAATTAGTGACATTACTTTACAAAAAAAAGTCCATCCATCCATTCGCGTCCGCTTATCCTTTTCAGGGTTGCGGGGGGCGCTGGAGCCTATTCCAGCTGTCATAGGGCGAGAGGCGGGGTACACCCTGGACAGGTCGCCAGTCTGTCGCAGGGCCAACACACAGGGACAGACAACCATTCGCACTCACATTCACTCGCACATTCACACCTATGGGCAATTTGGATTAACCAATTAACCTATCCGCACTAAGTGCATGCAACAGTGCTAACCACTGTGCCACCGTGCTGCCCACAAAAAAGTCCTTTTACTTTTCTTTGAGCTTGGTGATGCATTGGGATGAGCAGGATGGAACTCCCTGGAGAATGAGTTTTGGGGGTCAGTATAGACCTTGTCTGTTTTTGGTGTTTCTGTCAAGGAACAGTTCAAACAAGTCACACCGCTGAGAACTGCTACTTGGTGTTTTGTAACTTTTAAAACTGCTATTTTCTACCTCTTTCTCTGCTTGACTTTTAAGAGGGTAAAGTCGAATGGTAAAGTCTGACATTTGCAGTGATTAGGCCTACCTGGTTAAAAGTCAGAAATTTCTGACTTCAATTTAACAGTTCCCATCCAAAGAGTCCTAGGTCATTTTTGTTACAATGGGAAGTGCTTACAGGTCTTCCTGTATGACCACAATTGCGTTGCTTCAGTGAACCCTGAAGTGTTTCTCAAGTCACATATTTAACTTTTTTTTTCCTGCTGTGACAATGGAAGAAAGAAATCTGTCAGCAAGACTCTTTGGTCTAAAATTGTAAGAAATACATGTGTAAAAAAAGTTCCTCATATTCCACTGTCCAGTTCCTTTTTGCTGTTGGATTTTTTAAAAAAAGAGAGATTTCTATAGTTTAAAGTGAAAAACGTAAACTTTTATTAGAGACATTTTGCAATTTGGCATAAATTGTGAAAGTTGAAATTTCTTCAGTATTCAATATGAAAAATTAGGCTTTCTTGTCAGATGTCATTTTTTAGGGGGTGGCCAACAACAATACGCAATGGTAAACTGGTGCATAATAAACAAGTGAATAAGGCAAAAAATAAACATTTTTGATGGGAAATTGGTCTCAGACCACACTGAGATAGAGCTGTGCAGAAATTTAGATTTTATCGTGGTGGACGTAAGACAGCCAAAGTAAGTGGGAATACATTACAATGTTTTTCAAAGGTAAATTTCGGTCAGAGTGACAAAACCTGCAGTTTTAGTATCTGTGAGATGCTGACTTTCAGCACCCGACGGCATGTCCATGTATGTGCTGAAAGGATCCACGTTTGGCGTTTACTTGTTTGTGCAGAATCCGTTAATCTGCTCGTTAATTGTTTGCTGTTTTGTTTGGTGGTTGTTGAAATGGTTTTGTGAGCTTTTAGCTTAGATTCCGACATGTCTGTGGATACCACACATGTCTACATTTAAATAAGACATCTGGTGGTACATCTCTTTATACCAGATCTTCTCCCTCTCTATACTGGGGGCATTGGGGTTCAACAGGTTAACAGTTTGCTTAATTACTTTGTGTACTATCAATGGCAATGAGGGAGGTTTTTAAAAATAGAAAAGACTGTACAACTTATGAAAATACAGTTAAAAGTAAAAAATGTCTGCTTGTGCCTGTTTGTGTTTAGAAGCAGATCAAACAACTTAAGGATTATAAATGGCTTCAAGCGCACATTCAGGCCTGTCAGACTCATCTACATGCACACATTTCTGCACCTCTGGCTTTCAAAGACACTTTGTATATGGTTTATTATATTGAAAAGATTCAATACTGAAGTGCAACTTTACTTTTTTCAAGTTGGCAGTTATTATTCCATGTTTTCATAAAAGCCTTATTTTTATGCATTTGCTACTACTATGGAGAACACACATAAGGTTTAAGGCCTGGACAAGTTTGAAACCTTTTGTCCACCACTGGCGGAAAATAAAAACAATCTTTCACATAATGGTACAATCCCTGTCTGTCTTTGCATGTGATCAGTGTGCCACCCCTGTCTGCATGGATTCTCAGCAGGGCTGAAGATTCAGCTCCCACATATCAATGGGGTATTAATAATCTATATATGAAATTATTTCGTGAGGCAGATAAAATTGTATAGCGTGCCGGATGTGGCCCGCAGACTTAGATATTAAAAGTTGTAACTTGTGATTTTAATATAATATTGGGTAAGTGTGCTAGTGATGTTGCAAAATGCGAACTGTAAAGCCCAAGAATGTGGTTTGTCTTTGTCATTATCTATTTGGATTATGCATGCTGCAAGGTAATTTGCAGGTTGCACTTTGTATTTTTTCTTGCATACGGCTCTATAGCTGTGATGGTGGTTTAGGACACGGATGGACTAATGCAGTCTCAATATTCTGGTGGTTGATTGGCTGAAACTTAATTCTTCATGTAGTATAATCAGTTAATCTTAAAAATCATTAATAAAGAGCTTCTTGCTTTGAACTTTGAACACAATAGTTTCCTGTTTCTCATATTGTAATTCATGAGGATAAGTCGCTCAGAATTGGGAGGATTAAACTGAGCACCTGTACAAAACAGAAAACACACACACACACGCACACGCACACACACACACGCACACGCACACACACACACACACACACACACACACACACACACACAAAGACTAGATTCTGTATCTTCAGCAACTGAGATGATCAAGAGGTCTGTGTTTACAGGACAATGTTTCCTCATGCAGGTTAGGGCTCTGTCACAACGTGATCTTAATCACATTGTTCTGATATCTGAGTTCTGACTCGTAACATATCACCAGTGTTTCCTGCAGATCGGTTCTGATCATGTAGAGATTTAGGTCCCAGAGAACAGAAAAACACAACACTCACAATTTGCTTCTGCAACATACTAAAAGCTGCAGCCAGTGTTTTAATGCAAATGAATGTCAACATTGTTTGATATGCAAGCGTTCAGGAGTGTGGTATCGCTCCCATCAATTTATGCAAGGAATGTGCAAATAAAGCTGCGACTCTGACATTTTATTTTCACCTCCCATTGGTAAAAAAGAAGAGAGTCTGATATTTTGCGTGTATATATGCATGTGGTTCTTAGCCGGTCTGTCCTGGATGCAGTTTTTAACAATGTGGCAAAAAAGCTAAGCGCATTAGTGTTATTAGGCATCGTGATAATTATGGCTAAAATGATCACAATTATTTTAGTTCCATCTTCAAATCATGATCATTTCACTGATTTTAGTGACATTTTTTTTAAATTGCACAGAACACTTCTTTAACATCTTTACAAATCTTTGCACCTGGCAGAAACAGTGAATTATTCATTCACTGTTTCTGCATCATGTGTATGAATAAGATTCCAAGCAACGCAGTGAGAATTGTACAATGCAGGTATCACTATTTTGGAAAAATAACTGGGGATAACGTCTTTTGCCCGGTATATTTAAAATTTTCCTTAAGATGTTTTTCCACATCGTGATCAGTGGACACACATTTTTGGCTAAATGGAAGGTGATGTATTAAATTTCAGCGTGTGTTTGTAAGCGTGATGGATACGCTGGCATCCTACACAGGCTCACTTTTACAAACGTCTGAGTTGATGTTGGATGAGTCACACTAGAAACCATTGTTTTGTTTTTCCTTAGCCTTTGTGCATTAATTATACTGACGTTTGTGGTGCTTTTTCAGGTGGGTGAGTTCAGTTAGTAGTGTTACCTGTCTGCATTGCAGAGATACAACTCTACAGCACTCTTTGCATATGATTTCTTCTTGGTTAACATCACTTGTACTATATCCAAAGTTTTTCCACACAATGAAGAATGATCTGCTACAAGGGACAAGTGCTTAGCTTTCTGCTGTGCCAGACTTTTGAATTCTTGTTTTGCTGTCCTTTAACATAGTGTTACTTTTCCAGATTAGTCCAGGAAACTTCAAACTGAGCAATGCAGCTGTGATTGGCACATGGAGGTACGTGGTCAGCTTCTGATGTAGGGAGAGTTTGACTTGCTTTTTCTTTGCTTCATAAACTGTGGAGCATGGATTGAGAGGCCAAAATTGTCGTCAAGAATAAAATTCAAATAATTCTGCAGCCCTGAGTGTAATGATAATAACCACTGGCACTATGCAGGCTGTTGCACAAAGCTTAACTCCGCTGGAAGCCTCCACGCTTGTAACAGTGCTCTCTGTGGATTCCATGCATCTAATGGTTTATGTTCTTTCCACTGTTTGCTCATGCTTCAATCCCTCCCGTGGGTCACACTGGGGTCTAATATGTGTGACAGCTGCACAATAGGATTTGAAGAAGGTCCATTTTTTTCCTAAGAATCAATATTACAAGTTATGCAGAATACCAACAAGATGTTTTGTGCCTTAAGGAAGAAGGTAGGCAGGAGTTCATTTTAATTAAAACAAGAAACTGAACATTTTCATTGGGGTTATGAAAACATACACAAAACAAGTTAAGAAGTAATGTCTGAATCTTGTGGTAAACACTGGTAAGTTGCATCAATCCATTTTCTCTTTATTGACTGCTCACTGGGGTTAAGTGGTGTGATTAGTGGCGGATTTAGAAGTGTATATATAATTGAAGTGATTTTTTTTTCTTCATCATCTGGGAGAACAGTTCATAATTAATTCTGAATACTTCTCAATTAGCCCTGCAATTAGCTATGCAATTACCAGATACAGTACCACACAAGTGAATTATGTGGACAGTGTCAGCTGTACTGTAGTTTGACATGTCATGCCACTGCAGCTGGCAACAGTGCTGCTGACACATACAGACGGTTAATAATTAAATAATGTGTTAACATTAAAAAAAAGAAAACGTATGTTATCCACCTGCGATGTCAGAAGGGAAGAAAAAATGAAACCCAGTTTGTGTAAATGTCTGATTTGTGTACCAGGTGCTCTGGCTGTTCTTCAGCAGTTGCCAGTAGCACTCCCAGCCCAAGCATCATTCGAAAAAACAGAAAGAAAAAAAAATGGAAAAATAAAGCACAGGAACATTGCCCGTTGCTGTTCGCCTTGACTATTCCAGCCACTGTGGTGCAGGAAGCACTTTAACAGCCCACTATCATCCATCTGTCCCTGTGGTGGCAGCCACGGCTGCAGACGCCCTCTATTCATCACTGCCGACATGTCGCAGATCCGCTGATTCGTAGAGCAGGGGAGGGGGTGGGTGGGTGTTTACATTGTGTGAGGGAGAGTTTCTGATGGAGCTGGCCAGACGGTGGGGGCAGCCGCAGTCCATTTCCCACCACAGCAGTTGACAGTTTCACCCTGACCCTTGTGAGTTGCCTGATTTCCACCTGCCATAGTTCACATGTTTGGAAACGAGCTCAATGATAATTGAAGCTCCGGGACAAGCCCACTAACAGCTGCCAGAGTGGGATTAAAACAGGATATGTTGTTGAACATTTAATTTGATGGTTTGGACATATTTTAAATAATAATATAAAATATCTGAAAAAGATGTTTAAGTTATTCCCTGAAACGTTTTTAATACAGTTTTATTTAGCACATACGGGTGAAGCCAAGACTGTGCTCATGACTAGTCAAAACTAATTGTGGTCAACCTTCTGGCCAGTCCTTCTGACTGGTGATGTGGACTGGCCAGAACAAGCAAAACTGACTCGTCTTAAGGGTGTTAGAATGGGCGTCTAACTTTTCCTTCCTTTCACAATAACAGTCCTTGACATATACTGGATGTCTGCTGTAATTATGTACATGAAATTTGCGACAGTCTCTAGGATTAAAATCACATTTAATCTGTATTATTCGCTAAACCGTGAAAAACAATAATGTTTGCTTATTAACAATTTGGTGCTAGTGTAAAAGTCACACTAAATATGGTTTTATCAGTATGAATGAAGATATGTACCACAAAATAAAGCATTACATGGCATCCATCACAAGTAAAAAATGCAAATACGTCATAGACAGTATAAAGAACAAACACGAACACAGAGAAATGAGACTGTAGTGCAATAGAAGAAGTCAAGATTTGTAGAAATGAGCACAAATATCCAGTTGACTATAACATATGGATGTCAAGCAATAATAGTGCCGTCATTTTAACCCAACATTAGCAAGAAAACAATTTGTTATAAACCATAATGGTGACAGGAAGTATGTTTTTACAAGTGTAGAACAAATCATGTTTTCTTTTGCAGATCAAGCAGTGACAAAGCTCATTAGGGGGCAACACATATATTCATAGAACAGAAGTTATGTCCAGTAACAGTTAGTTTTAGAAACATCTACATGTACAGCACATAAGCAAATGATTAGAGAGAGTGACCAAAAGAAAATCACTTTTGAGCTACTCTTTTATCTTCAGAAAATGATTAAAGTATGTCATATTTCATTTAACTTAGCTGCACACCCTGCAGTCCTTGCAACCTTTGGCTGCATCAGAAGTCTGACCCATCACCATTAGAGTTATTTGATGCCCACAAGTTAAAGCAAGCTCTTCTTGTTACAGCTTACCTCATGCATTTATGCAGGATAAAGTCCACATATACAATCAATTCTGACAGGTCTTTGTAAGCCTGGCTTATATTTCATATGACAAGGAACTGGGATTCATAAGAGACTGACAGCTTTGCTGAAATTAAGCACTGCAGTTGGTAACAGTTGGTCAAGCTTGGTAAACCCTGGTCACCTAAAACCTTGTGACTCGTCATCCTCTCCTTTGTCTGGTAGCATTGATTCCGATTAGTTTTTTGGTGAGAATAGAGCAGCAGTTAAAAATACACCTTTTTTTGTTGTTATTGGAAAAACAAACCAAAGGTGGTCTCACCCTGGTCAATTTACAAATGTTTGAGTCTGTGGCTGTTGCCATCTGATGCTGCTACAAACGCATTTAAATTTTTAATCTATGTTCTAATCCTTGTCTTCTACATTATGATACAGATTTGCTATGTGAGCCTCCTTTGTACAGGGCGATAAACAAAATGATACAGTCCAATACTAGACTCCATTTGTTAAAACTAGCTTCATATTTTTATACTGCAGTGGTGCTGCTTCTTAAATCTAAACACTTTGTCTATGGCACATTACCACACTAGGTTGTGTGTGTCGATGTAATACCGTTATCTAACATTATGTTCATTGCATCATCTCCTTTTGGAGATTAGTCTCTCCTTGGCTCACAGCAATCACTGGTGTAAGCTTTGTCAGAAGCTTTTTTCATGTTTACAAAATTCACAAATTCGATTGTACTGATGCGTTTGATTTACACCAATATTTGTAACATGAAGCTTGTGGGGAACTAAAAGGGAAGGGACATTTATTCCCTAAGGTGTGTCCCTACAGCAGTGTTAGTCCCCAGACGTGGTGCATTTTTGCGAGGGTGCTTAAGGTGTGTTGCCTGGGAGGAGGTGCTGCCTTAAAGCCAGTAAACAAAACATGCCAGAAAGCAATGTAATCTTCAGCCTTACACAGAAAGATGTGCCCGGATAGCTGTAGCTATTTTCAGGCCTATAATAATTCCCCTTACTCAGCGGTGGATGAATGGTATATAACATCCTCCTGAGTTGCCTTTTTATTAGGTATGGAATAATTTATATGGCAAATTAGAACAATCTGTAATAAATTTTGACCTTGAATCAATCTAGACAAGTACAGAAAATTACTCAGAGGCTCGATGAGGCGTGTGTGCCTCGTTAGAGGGTCATCACATATTGCTCCTCCTGTGTTGAATTTCCTGCCTTTCACAACTCACCAAACCATGCTGACAGCCCGCCATGTCGAGGGAGGCCCGAGACGCCAGTGCGCCTCTGAGTCTGATCAAAGGGCTCGTTACAAATGTATTCACGCCCCATGGTCACTTTGTTACCAAGCCAATTATATCACAGCTAAATGTTTAGTCAATCAGAGGGGAGGGAAATGGTGCCCTCAACTCATACGAGTGCCTGGCTTCATTTCACTTCACATCAGCCAGTACCATATCACAGCGGAGGAGCAGTGCAATTGCTAAATCATCTGGTCATAATCTCTACCCAACTTGAATTAAGTGGTGTGAGCATATGGTGCTATTTACGATGACAAATGTAATACCAGTGACAATAAAACTAATTGAAATGTGCGCTCGTGGTGCAAAGTCTCCACAGGTCATTTGCATATTTACTAAAGCAATGCTGATCAGTAGTTGGAGGTCTGATTTTATCAGATAAATCTGTGCCAGTAGGGGTGACTGAATTCCAGGTGTTCACTAAAAAAAAGAAAAAAAAACAACAACAACAAACAAAAAAGCTCATATTCATTAACTCAATTAAAGATGGTGGTCACTGCAAAGTAGTCCATCAGACTGACCCTGACAGACTTTTGAAATCCCATAAAGCACACCCCTTGCTACATAGCAGGATTTGTGTGGTTACTATAGAAACTACAATTCAGTTTGGTTAACTCGGAGTGTGTAATTGTGGTTATATCTGGCAGTTGTTCAGACGAAAATGTCATACAGGTGCACAAACACCCTCAGAAGTAGAAAGAATTAGCATAATATTTGCAGGGAAATACACTATTCTAAAATTCAGTGTAGAAATGGCTCAAAGAAATTTAAGAAATGGCTCAAATCTGCAACCTTGTTTCCCCTTTTTTAAACAGTTGCACAGTAGCTGGTTTATTTTTTTTTTTCAGTCAAATTTCTTTTTATGAAACTTTCTTCACTTACATGGGTAAATCATATTGATGTGGACTAATCCACCCTGGGTGCCATTGCAGAAAGGTGCTTTTCCGAAAGAAAAAGGACGTGCAACTTGTGCAACATGTGCAACAGTTGGCAGTCTTGCTAATATTCAGTGAACTTATCTCAGAAATGAGTGTTTCTGTTGAATCTTAAATAGCCTTGCTTTTACTAATCTAAAATAACAGCTCATGCTTTAAATAATATTCTTATGGCAGAGTAAACGTTTGGCTCTCGGCGAAGGCAGTCGCACTTTTCTCCTCTCCTCCTTTCCCTTATCTTTCCTGCTTAGCCTCTTGTGTCCTTGTCTTGTCTCGTGTGTATTACTTTCCCTGGAACACTTTCTCACAGTCTGTTCTCTAAAACCTAAAAGGTGGACGGATGACAGGAATGGAGGGTCGTGTGCCTGGCGGGACTGTCGATCGAGGACGCTGAAGATATCTACCTATTCGGAACCATGATAACAGGGTTCTTGCTGATCGGAGCTGGCTTGGCCCTGGCTTATCGGAGAATTAAGAAAGTGGAACCGGCTGTTCAAACCCCCCCAAGGCTGCCCGCTGGGATTGAAATGATGGGATGAGGCGCGACTTCTCAGAATGGGCTCACTGAGTGCAGCATGGTTAAGATCTTGGAGAAGCTTACGGCTGCCGTGAATACTCAGAATAACACCTCTGAGCGTATATTGGAATACATCAAGGAGAAGTTCACTCAGAATAACGTCTCTGAGCGAAAGTTGGTTTACATCGTGGAGCGTCTGTTCTTCCCACTCTATGCAAGGCCACCTGGGTTGGCTGGAAGACTGTTTACTTAGCCTGGTAGGGCGAAGGACACTGTCTCAGCTGAACTATGGACACGCACACACATACACTTACACTGATAAGCACTCACACATCCCCCTCCCTTCCAACGCCTTCGATGCTTGTTGCCTCCTGGGAACACGAGGCGGGTCTGGGCCCGCGCTGGAGAGTCGGCGCAGTGGCAGGATGGCTGCTGTGTTGCCTGGGATTACTCCTCATCCCCTACCCAACCCTGTTGCTGGTCACGTGCTCTATAATGTTGTACTGTGGACATTTATGTGCTTTCTGTGCAGAGGAGTTTTTTTGTTTCCTGTTCTCATGCTGTCCTCCTATAGCCCAGCATGAGTAGAGGTCTCTTTTTTTCCTCTTGTACTTTCCCATTGTAGTGTACATTTCAGTGTTTTTCTGTAATGCAACCGTTCTCTGACTTGTATCCCCATGTGATGTCTGTGTTGTGTGTGTAAGGTCGGGGGGGGGTTCATTCCACTGCAGGGCAACCTGCCACTGCATGTGGCGAATAAAATTTGAACTTGAACTTGAACTTGAAAACGTTCATTTTCCATATGGGTAACATGCCCGACTCCAAATTGATATCCTACTGAGGCACTTTTGAATTAAAATGTATGTACAATAATGCTCCTATTGTGTTTAGGTCTTTATCATGTGAATTTATTTTAATTTGGACTTTTTATGCACCTGTACTTTGTTTTTAACATGTATAATGTTTTGCTTTAGCATGTATGGGTTATATACCTGCTAAAGATGTTGGTAGATTGGTGTCGACATTTGGTATTTAATTCAGACTTGCTGTGTGTTTGTGAGACCATGAAGACTAAGAGTCAGAGGAATCCCTCAGCAGTTCTGATTACACGTATCACACTAATTATGATAGCAATAAAATAACACTAATTAGCAAGGCAGTCTCATTGTATTGGTCATAGACTTACAGTATCCTTTAGTGTCTCTATCTATAGATAGGACACTGCGTCTCATTTATTAATATGTGCTTGGTAACATTCTTAACTTGCATGCAAACTTATGTTTTTCACCATTGTGCATATGTTAGTGAAAAAGGTTTTCAGAAGCAACAGGCTTGTCAAATCTCTATACGATTTGCATACCATCATCCTACTACCCCGCCCCCATTTCTGTAAGTAAGGAAACACGTTTACCTACAGGTGAAGTGGAGAGAGCGGTGACATTGCTGTAAGAGAGAAGACTGCATCTCTAAGGACCATGTGATCTGCTAGCCTTAGATAAAGAACTGAGAATGATGAAAAAAAAAAAATCTCCAGCAACCAAGTCATGTAAGTGATGACATCATCAATGATAAAAGTAATTTAAAAAAAAGATAATGACACAATGAAAGTGAAGTGATACTTACTACTTCCCCTTCATTTACTGTAGTATTTTTTTGTGTGTGTCACACAAAAATTATTGTAATTCTGAGCATTTTGTGGTTTATGGAAACAGAATTTGATGAATCACGATTTTTCTACAAACATTCATGCATACAATTTACGGACCCATTTGTTTACACCGTTAATGAGTCCCAGTGAGCATAAAACTTTGTTTTTCTGTTACCCTACTGTCAGTCTTACTCTGGCACTAAAATCACAGACCAAACTTTAGTACAAAGACACTGGCTAATTAAAGAAGATGCCAGGCTGGGTTATCACTGGACACAGAAAAGGTCAGTCGAACCTATGTCACAAAATTCAGAATGAGACAAAAATGCACAGGCTGATGATGCATGACAGCATATCAGAAAAAGATGAAACTCTGCTTCTGTCCCCCACACTCTGAATACAAGTGACATCTGTGGTTTATAGCTTGAAATAATTAGTGTAACTGACATTGCAAATAACAGCGAAGCTTTCTCTGTGCTGTGAGGAAAGTATTTTTCTGGTCAGGAGTGGGTCATGCATGAAATGATAATACAAATAATGCAATAATAATGAAAATTAAGAGGATATGGACTGCAATGTCTGTCAAAAAAAGGAAAACCCAGATGCAATTAAATAAACTTATGTATGAAAGGCCCTGTGATAAATTATATCAGAGCATAATCACAATAAGTATATTAGCATTTTTAATATGTTAGTATTTTAATATTAATATTTAATATTCTGTTAAATTTTCTTTAATTGAATTATTAAATGGAAACCAATGAGAAGTCAGCTTTCTGTATTGCATTTATTAATGACCTAAAATATCTTAGTGATCTAAGTAACTTCTAAATAAGTTACTTATGTAACTAAAATGGAAATCCTGGCACGACAAGCTAGTTATAAGATTATAAAACACTTGACTTACAATAAATTTTTCCAACATTTTTTTTCAAACTTGTAATAAATTAGAATGATCGTTTTCTTTTGCTGAGGTCAGAGAGAACAAAACACATTTTTAAAAATGATATAATTTGATTACCTAGGAGAGAGGGTTAACTCTAACCTATTAATACATATACTATCTGTATAAATTTCTCCTCTGCCACTTACTTCTGTTATCTGCCCATCTGTCACCCCAATATAACCCACATTTGCTGCTCTTTTTTTTAATTTTTTATATTGTTTGGTAGGAGGAGCTAAAACAACTCTTTTGATGTTGAAGGTTCTAGCGTTAGATTTAGGACTGGGGTCATCACTAATGGGTTAAACCTAAATGACAGACACACCTGCAAATGCAAATAAATAATTTCAGTTCTGTTGTACAACTAATTTCATAATGTTTCATATACAGAAATGAAATCTAGCATTGCGCAAGAGTCACAGAGTTGAAAATAAAACTGTTTCCCATCCTGAAGTGGAGTTAAGGGGAATTTAGAAATCTAAAATCAGGCAGGCAGTGTGGTGCAGCATGCTTACACCTAATCAATGCCACATATCCAGTGTTATCCAAGGCCACCATGTGTTGAGCTCTGAGCATCTGGCACATAGTGCGCAACACACAGCTGTCTGGCTGGCACCAGAGGAAAAGTCCTGAGCATTGAGTGTACTTTGGAGAGAGCCCAATTCCAGCATCAGATTTCAGAAGTGTGCCATTTGACTGATTACATCAGTGAAGAGGATTAAACTGTGATTTTATAGAATGCTTTTCTCATGGCTTAGCAATTCTGAGTAAGACACATTCATTTCTCTGAGAGCAGAGTTAATAACTTGCAATTTATTACGAGCCTCAGAACTGTGCTGGTGAATAATGGTTTGAAAGGTTGACGTTGGAAGATTACAAACAGCTCCCACAACTCATCATAGCCGGTGTCCCCACAAGAACCCCCGTATCCCAAATTTTTGGCAGTTTATTTTCTTTTTATTGCCTTTGACAGACGACATTATCTTCCACGTGTAGGGAAGGGTTTCATAATGTAGAAGCAGAGTTAAACGATTGATAGGCTGAATCAACTTTTTTTTCATGAAAAAGTTAACTTTCTCAAGAAAATGAAGGTTTCTGCACAACACCAATGACACATAGTCACTGAGTGGAAAGCAATATAGCTATGATATTATCCAGCACCAGATGGAAGGATTACATAGGCTGATTGCACCTGCCAAACAGGTCACCGTTGGAGAAAACTAGAAAACAACATTCCAGTGAACAGGAAATTAAAAATGACAATAAGCTGACAAAAACTAATGGGTTCAGTCGATAAAGGTATAAAAAATTGCCTCCGTCGACTGAATAAAATAATAGTTTAATTTCAATTAAAGTCTTATAAGTTTGTTTATTACCTCCCACTGCCAATTGCATTGTTGTTGATTTAAATAACACACAATAAGGCGTTGATTTAATAGGTTTTTAAATAAAATGTTAAGAGTTGGTGTATGCATTTGTTCTGGAGAACAAAGAAACAATTATCGGTGATATACAGTTGTGGTCAAAAGTTTACATAATATCACAGCTCTCTTGAGTTTCCCGTTATTTCTACAACTCTGATTTTTCTCTGATAGAGTGATTGGATCAGATACTTTGTTGCAAAAAACATTCATGAAGTTTGGTTCTTTTATAACTTTATTATGGGTTAACAGTGACCACTCCTCTTGACAGACTTGGTGCAGTTCAGTTAAATTTGATGGCTTTCTGACATGGACTTGTTTCTTCAACATTGTCCACATGTTTTCAATCGGGTTTAAGTCAGGACTTTAGGAAGGCCATTCTAAAACCCTTATTCCAGCCTGATTTAACCATTCCTTTACTACTTTTGATGTTTGTTTGGGGTCATTGTCCTGTTGGGACACTCAACTGCGCCCAAGACCCAAACTTTGGGCTGATGATTTTAGGTTATGTTGAAGAATTTGAAGGTAATCCTCCTTCTTCATTATCCCATTTACTCTCTGTAAAGCACCAGTTCCATTGGCAGCAAAACAGCCCCACAGCATAATACTACCACCACCATGCTTGATGGTAGGCATGGTGTTCTTGGGGTTAAAAGCCTCGCCTTTTCTCCTCCAAACATATTGCTGGGCATTTTGGCCAAAAAGCTCAATTTTTGTTTTGTCTGACCACAGAACTTTCCTACAGAAGGTCTTATCTTTGTCCATGTGATCAGCAGCAAACTTCAGTCGAGCCTTAAGGCGCCACTTTTGGAGCAAGGGCTTCCTTCTTGCACGGCAGCCTCTCAGTCCATGGAGATGTAAAACACGTTTGACTGTGGACAATGACACCTGTGCTTTTTGGTGATTCTCGGTTGACTCTTCACCCTCCTGACCAATTTTCTTTCAGCAGCAGGTGATAGCTTGCGTTTTCTTCCTGATCGTGGCAGTGACAAAACACTGCCATGCACTTTATACTTACAAACAATTGTTTGCACTGTTGCTCTTGGGACCTGCAGCTGCTTTGAAATGGTCCCAAGTGACCTTCCTGACTTGTTCAAGTCAATAATTCACTTTTTCAGATCTATGCTGAGTGCCTTTGACTTTCCCGTTGTAGCATTTGTGGGTTTTTGTATCCAATGAGCACTATTTAACTGGCCTCAGAGAAGTCACCAGCTGTAGTCACTCATAATCACTCACAAGAAATAGAAAGGCCATGCTATGAAGCTCATTTCACTGACAACATTCTAAGTCACCAAAAGTGCTAATTCATGTTGCTGTATGTATATTTTTGACCCAGCAGATGTGATCACTTTTTTCTGTTAACCCATAATAAAGTCATAAGAGAACCAAACTTCATGAATGTTTTTTGTGACAAAGAAGTATCTGTTCCAATCACTCTATAGGAGAAAAATCAGAGTTGTAGAATTAACAGGAAACTTAAGAGGGCCATGATATTATGTTGTTTACAAGTGTATGTAACCTTTTAACCACAACTATACAACCGGTCAATACAAATACTATACTAATGACATAAAACATATTTAAAGCATACTATCATAAGGGCAAAATGTATAAGTGTAGTACAGTAGTGTACAATATGCAAATGTGAATATGACCACAAAATAAAATTCACACAAGACACAGTAATGAGCTCACTACATGGGTTATTAAAGTCAAAGTGACAGCAAGTTTGAAAGGCCACCTCTCCCAGTCACTTAGCTCATGCACCTGTCTTCAGCCTGCCAACATTCAATTACACCGCCAGGGACCAGACATGACAAGTGTTCACACCTGTCGCCACCCAGATCCAAGTCTCTCTCTTTTTTTAATGACCACACAGCCAGGCTCATGAAATCTTTTTTTTTTTTTTTTGAGCAGGAGAAGGTCCCAACATTATGAATGATTTTCATTCACTAGCCTTTCTATAAGATAAAAAGATCAGACTGCTTCTGTGACATGTCTGTTCTATTACGAGGCACAGACACAGATATAATCATCTGTGATTCAGAGTGCGTTTGGGCTGTTATGCAAGCTGTGTTTTATCCTTGAAGTTCTGTGCTTTAGCATATTCAGTAAAATGCATAGGAAAGAAGGCTAAAGCCACAGCTTTAATTTGACAAGGTTTACATCAACATAGAAGAAACTGTTGTCATGTTTGTTTGAAAAAATGTTCTTAAAAGACCTGATATGCAAACAACAGGAGCTGGCAGGTGGGTGGAAAAAACAAGGAATTTTAATTGCTTGCTGTAACATAACAGAAAGGGCAGGAGAGTCCAAAACTCTGACAACATCCCAAAGCAAAGAAATACCAAATACAGAAAGACAACAAGGTAGATTCAGGGACATTAGAAAGCAAAGATGAAACTGAGTAAATACAGACCCCAGGAGAAAGGTAGCAAGGCACTGGTCAACTCAATAAGGAAAATAACTATCTGGGAAACTGGATGTAGGACAGGAGTAAAATAACAGAGCCTCAGGAGGAACAAATCTTCACAATAAATTATGAAGTAAACTGAAAGATGGATGAAGAGTAAACTGACACAGAAAGAAAGAAAGAAAGAAAGAAAGAAAGAAAGAAAGAAAGAAAGAAAGAAGGGAGAACAAAGAGAAAAAGCAACACACTCTCAAATTGACATCTTTCGCTAATGTATAATCCCCAGTAATCCTAACACAAATGAGGACATGTTGAGGAGACCGACGCAGGCGCAAGGGAGGACATGTAAGCTCAACATAGAAAGGCCCTGGCAGGTCATTGCACCACTACACTAAACATGAAATAAATAAATAAATAAATATAGTAGATGAGCCATAGGGGTGGTTGGTTATTACACTACTAGCAGGTTCTGACTAAAGACACATCCACTAACCTACAAACAAATTTAACAGTAGTAACATTCTTTCACTGGTTATTTTAAATTTTATATTATGTAAGACCGGGGTCATGTCACAGCAATAATACAAAACTAACTGTGAGTTCATTGCAATCTAAAACTTTTATATTTAATGAAGCAATCTTTAATATGTCATATTTACCAATATATTTATAGAGGCATTAAATATGTTTTAAGGGTTTGCAAGTGTAGAAAGAAAAAAGATTCTTTCACACATAAAGTAACACAAATCAAAATGTAGACAGTTTGTGCTGTATAACCTAATATATGCATCACTGACTGTACCTAACACTGGAATACTTCATTAATTTTGCAAAAACTTCTGCTCAGTTTCAATATTGAATTTCTGTGACAAAGTCTAATCATTCCAGCCTTGAATATGGAAATTGACTGCTCTTTCTTTTAGTAATTTAAAGGTTTGGGTGGTGGGCTTGGGGAAAAGAGATGTTTTGATAGTTTCACTTTGTCATGGAGAGACATTCTGTGGAACTGTCTGAACTGGAGTCCAGTGATCCGCTGACTAACTGCTCCTTCATTTGTACCCATGGTTGAACATTCACTATAAATAAGTACATTAAACTTGATCCCTCGAGTTTCATCTTGTAACCACCAGATTTACTTTAGCCATGGCACACTTTTAGAGTGGAGAATTGTTTTCCAAACTTTCTTAGTTGGGTACAGAAATATGCTCTCAACCAGGGGGGTCAGGGTCTGTGAAACTTTTTTTAAAGGTAACTGTCAATGGCAATAAAAATGTCAAAGTTCCCTGACAGCAGAAAAGAGTCTCTCCATATGGTGAAGTGTTCATTAAGCCTTTGTGAAAATTTGAGGTTGAAATAAAATGAAAATGGCTAAACAAAAACACAAGCACTGTGATGTTTTCATAGATGCTTTGTAATTCAAAAAGTTTTTGTTTTAATTTATATGTTGAAATTGATGAAATCTGTACAAATATGAGAGGATTTCACAGATACCACAAAGATATGGATATAGAGGCACTGGTGGATCATCTTTTTAAACTATTGGCAGGAGAGCGACACAGGAAGGAAGTAAAGAGGCATTGTCACACTACTGCACCACGAGCAATACTGTGACAATGTATATGGATTGGATAGGGAGACAGGATTGATGGATCCATAATAATATAAACTTCATTTGTTAGCAATAACATAATAATTATCACTTACTGAACTAGACTTACTGGATATGAGCACAAAAGATGACTGTGAAATAATAACAAAATCAGATCAAATAATCTGCTAAATTTGTTTATAATTACTGCAGTCTGCTGTGTTTTATCAATAAGACGCAAATTAAAGAAGCTGTCACTTTCATTAACCTGGTGGGATCTCTTCTTTATTCGTGTTTCCAGGATTGCATTAAGCCACAACCAAACCCCCTTTTTTAATATCTATCCATCCATCCATCCATCTTTCTTTACTTGGTACAAGTTACAGTGAAGCAGTCTAAGTAGAGATGCATTCACCTTCCTTTCCACATGACCTCCTTCAGCTCTTCTGGCGGGACACCGAGAGATTCAAGAGGCATAGTGGTGCACTGTTACCTCACAGCAAGAAGGTCCCTAGTTCAACTCCACTACCTGGCCGGGGCCTTTCTTTGTGGAGTTTGCATGTTCTCCTAATTTTTGTGTGGGTTCTCTCGGGTAGTCTGGCTTCCTCCCACAGTCCAAAGACATGCAGTTAGTGGGTATAGGTTAATTGATGATTCTAAATTGCCCATAGGTGTGAATGTGAGTGTGAATAGTTCTGTCTCTGTATTAGGCCTGTGTACCCTGCCTCTCTCCCTATAACTGCTGGGATAGGTTCCAGCTCCATTACGACCCTTATAAAGATAAGCAGAAGAGAATGGATGGCTATTCTGTATTTATCTGAGGGATCATGTATAAAATGCTGCAGACTCAGAGAAAGAAAACATACATCAGATGCAGTAGCCCACTGTTAAATATAAATCGTCACAACCTCAATGGCATATGCCGTTAAGCCCAAAAACACTAAACGTACAAAGAAAAATACAAAGAGAATGATATTAATCAAATAAGCATGCAGCATAATAATTACTGTAATTGTGGACTTGTGAAAAGAGCTATACAAGGAACAATGTTGAAGAAGAATAAAACAATCAGGTTCTTGTAATGGTGCAACTGCAACATTAGGAAAAGATGGAGCAGTAGACACCCCACCCTGGGTATTTTTTTCAGGCGGAGCAACTGTAAGGTTTGCCCCACCACCTTTTTTGATAATTAAAACCACAGTGAGCTACACAATTCTTGTTTGTTAAAACTCACAATTTATGGTCAATAAATATATAAATTACATTACCTTCTTTGACTCACCTTACTAGTTGTTTCATCTTATCTCTCCTCTCTTTTCCTTTTTCCCATAGTAGTTATTAAAAAGATAAACTCCAGATATGCGTAAATAAATCAGAACGTCTATTTCTTTAAATAAACATTTTTATATGTTAAATTGTGTGCCTTGGATTAATGTTATTCATTATGATTGATACTGGTAATCAGATCTAAAGATTTGTCTTGACAACAATGCAAAAACCTGCATAGGCTGATACAGGAAATTGATCTATTCTGAAAGAAAGAGCCCCTCGACTTCTGTAAATGTCTGCCAGCAGCCAATGGGTAGTTTTTTCCATAGCAACCCCAAGGGCCCGACAATGAAGCCAACACAAAAGTCCCATAAACTCAGTGGACACTTAATGGGGACATTATGGTGGCCAAATATATGTTCTATTCTGTCTACGTTTTATATAGATAGCAGAGTTAAACACGGATATCCCAACAAAAGCTAGGATCATGCAATGGTGCAACATGAGCAGTGTACATTCAGACAGAGGTCTTTATAAAACCCAAAACCCTGCACTCTGTGATGGAGATGAATGAAAATAAAAGGTGATACGCGCCGACATTTCAGCAGCACTCACAATCATAGTTTATGGCGCTCTCCATTTCAGCCACGTTCTGGAAGTTTTGTCCTGTTTCTAAAGGGCAGCAATGACATCAAACCCACGGGGAGGCAGCCATTTAGCCATCCTGCGACAGATAGGGGGATTAAAATTTGACAGAAGAACTGATTCGAATAACAGATAAGGAGAGGAACAATAGCGTAATGTGTGCTGTCAAGCAGAGGAAATTTGAAAGGGAATCAGATCCTGGCTGTCAAGAAAGGTTTTCCTTTCTCTTTGAAAGCCGTTTTTTTCTCCAGACATCTGAATGGTTGGATCCTTTTTGAAATCTTAGGTATACTGTCTGTGTGCTTTTTTTCAGTTCAAGACACAATAGCTTGTCTTTTGTCTTTTTTGTGGCAATAAAAAGTATCAGTACACAAACACACTTTACAAAACAAGAAAACAAAATAAAGAAGTTTTTTGTTATTTTTCTGTTAACTAACTAATTCATCAAAACCTGAATAAGCTGACCTCCAAACAGGCAGTTGTAGGCGAGAGACTTAAAAATGCAATTTGTAATATAATATTTGTACTTAAAGACAAATTAAATATATTAAATATTAAACTATAGTCATAATTATGAAATCTGTCCCAGCAGACAAGGATCACATGTTACAAGATATTAGCCCGGATGACAAAATGAATAGGTACAGCCCGGGCATACTTCCCTTGCCATCCACACCTATACAGTGTTACTACACTAGACACAGGTACCGTGTATTGTGTGCAGTTAACTTACCTACTTATTCTTTTTATGTACTAAGATAAATCACCAGACTTTACCATCAAGGCAAAGGTACACTTCAGTTCATCCCTCTGGACCAGTTGGAGTTGACATCACAGTTACATCACTGCAGCTGCATGCTCATTCTGGTGGAAGAAAAACAAAAAAGAAAGTTAAAACAAACCTGGAACAAAATGTCAGAAGAGAAATGAGACCAGCTGTCAGTAGGCTGGGTCTGAAACCCAGAATTTCTTATGTTGTATTGAAATATGTAAAGTTCTAGTATTATTAGTTTGTCTTAGTTGAGTTTTAGTCTGCTTTATTTCTTCTATGTTTCCTGATTTACGAGTCTTTTCCTGTCCTCTAGGTTGTCTGTCTTATCCTCTGTGTTTTACTCTCAGTTATGCCAGTGCTCTAGGCTACGTCTACACGAATCCGGATAAATTTGAAAATGCTGTTTTCATCTGAAAATGCTTTGCGTCCCCTGTATCATTTTCAATCGTTTTCATCCACACTGAAAATGCTGGACCCGGACGCAGGGTTCATACGTCATAACTTAAAGACCGGATCACAGAATAGTCACGCCCTGCTATCAGTTTAGCCTTTTATTTATATAGCGCCAAATAACATCAAAGCCTCATGATGCTTTATATTGTAAGGTGAAGACCCAATAAAACAAGTCATCAGACTTTACAAACATTTCAGTGGTCTAATTGTTCTCTAGATTGATTCTAGTTTTAACAAGAATTGCTAAAAATGTGTAAACTTGAAAACTGGTCTGGACACTTTTTGTTTAATTTTTTTTTTTATTTTATAATTATGTAATAACTATTTATAAATATATTAATATTTCAACACAAATTAACCCTCTTAACAAATACAACATAAATATGTTTAAGGGAATTGGTGATTTGGTCTTAGTTTAACATCTAGTTCTTTTATATAATCATTGCATATCTAGCATACTAACACTGAAAAGAGACAAAAGAAATCGAAGGAACAAAAACCATGTGTGTTTTTAAGTACATTTGTAATTGCAGTTGCATTTGTGTTTTGCATGTGGCTGATAGCACCTGTGATCATTTTTGGTATATTTTCCTCCACTGTGCTTCTCTCTGTCTTTTTCTTTATCCCAAACTAAAAGCAAGTCCTCCAGTCCTCCAGTCCTCCCTCTGTTTTGCTTCTTGTTACATATGCATTCCATTACAATGTTAAAGACTGTGTTGAAGAAAAGAACTATTGAAAAGCACAATGAAGTTTGTGATACTGTTTACACCGTGGCTGTTTTGGGGCCATATTTTACAATTGCACTGGGTGTAGCTTAAGAGTTAAAATAGGTTGGAAGGTTGGTGGCTCGATCCCTGGCTGCTCCAGTCTGCCTGCTAAATATCTGTGGCCAAGATATTGTCAGCAATAAATTCACTCTTACACAAAAAATGAACACTGAAATGTGAAGATATTTGTTTACCTTTATACAATTGCAACAGTTTCTAATCTACTTGTGTTTTTTCTCCAAAAAATAGAGAGAAACAAGACATAATTAGACTGTAGAGAAACAAATGCTGTTGCTGTTTAATTTTTTTTAACCCACAGCTTTATCTTTAGCCTTTCCAACCCAGCCACACCTGGTCCATTTTAACTATCTATAAAACACATAGCTTTTGTTTTTGCCTTTTTTGTGTAGCTCAGCAAATCACCCCTCCTGAATGGCCAGCACTGATGATCGCAGTCATGGTGATTAGCTTGAATATCGGGTTGTGCCGGGGAACAGATGGACAGAAATCACCAGCTCAATGTTGTGCAGCCGAACAAATGTGGGCTTTTGGCAGGAGCATCATTGTTGCTCAGTTTTCACGGTCCAGACATTCACACAGGTTCACCAAGAGAGAAAGCTTTTTTTTTTGTTTTTTTTCCAGCACAGCAGACATCATTTCTCCTTGGCTAATGAGAGGCAAAAGCTTCACACCGCCTCATCGTCAACCCTAACTCTTTGTTGAGAAATAATCAGAATGATTAATGCTCGAAATGGAACTGCTGAGTTTCGGCTCAGCTGATAACCTTCCCTGGATTCAGCTCAGACCCAATTGTCTCATAATAATACTGTGCAGCATTTTCAATGAAATTGCTTACAATGAGCTGGCTCCTCCATATTATGTGAAAAAGGGGTCATTTACTTGCGTCTCGGAACTAGTGGAGAGCCAGGTGCTCTTAAATCCTCTAGAGATGATAGCCACATTTTCTGTCTTCAGCAACAATCAGGCATCCTCATTCAAACAGTAAGATCACTTACCATAAGGCTCTTCTCTTCTTTTAGGCTAAATTAAAGTTTCGTGTTATTGTGGCACTGAAAACTGCATAACAAAAGGAATACAGTATGTATAGATGCCATATGCCATTATAAGTCTCAGGTTTAATAATTTGTATCATGCTGTGCAGGTGAAGCCGTAGATGGCTTTGAATTGGTGAAATTAAATAATGTGTATTGACTAAAAATGGGAAAAGTTTTAGATTTTTGTGCTTCATTTAGGTTTAGAGATGCACAATAGTTCTATAACTAAGAAGGTCATCATTCATTATGTGGTTGACCTTGAGTTCCAGTGAGTCCTTCAAAGGTTCAAAAAAGTATTAAATTTAATTTAAAGAAAAAAACTGTGATGCTAATACAACTTATAACCTAATGAGTCTGTCTATAATATATTGATGTAACAGTAGATATGACTAAAAAAATAGTGTTTGCATAATTATTATTATTAATTTTTATTATTAGTGGTAGTAGTATGTTCCAAAGGTTGAATCTGACTTTGAGTATTTAGTATACAGAAGATATTTACTGAGATATCTTAGAAATCAGGTTTAAATATACAGAGCGAGTTTTAACACCTATGATAGAGTTGAAACGACGAGGAATCCTCAAGCAATGTTATTACCTTCATCAGAAGGCGCTTTTCTGAATTGTACATTATAGCTGGAAGATGTGGCTATTAGGCCTGATGTTAATGTTGACACTGATGACAAGTCACCTCCAAGGTAGAATAAAGAAGACCATGTTTTGTTGAGGAAAGAGCCATTTAGTGTGCCAAGTGCAGATGGGTTTCTCAGCTAATTGTTACGCTACACATGCAGCAACTGAGCAAACAGCACAATTCATTTCCCAGCTCGGTGCGGTGTTCATTGCTCTGTGTATAATGAGCTTTTGATTTATTCTTCTGATCAGTGAATTTTTGTAACTTAAATTGGACACATTTAACACTTGAATGTCTATGGCGTTAATGATGTAAATATGCAGTTCTGTAGTTAGGTAATTGATATCTTAAGGAGCGGTTTTACTTTCCTCATTTACTTCTTTGTAAAGCTATGACATTATAGCAGAGCTATTTCTTTGTCTCACAGCAGAAAAACTCACACAGTGACAAAACAAATTGAGACGGAGAAAAACACTTGAGATCTGAAAGAGAATGGGAGAGGCTGAGCATCACTTCTGCTGCTGATTAACTGCTCTTGATTGCAGCAGTTTAATTGTTTCCAACCTAATTTTGAATTGTATTTCATTTTGGCTTTAAATGGATTTACCTTTCTTGCAATCAACTGTGTTTACTGTCCTTGAACTAATGAATGAACATGAATAGCACTGTGTGGATATACGTAAGCTTGTAACTAATGGGGTGGTTTTCAAAGCCACAGCAGCAATTAGGATACCTAAAGTTTTCCTCACAGGTCAAAATTAACACATTCTTTGGGCTTTTAGAAATGCACATGATTAATTCTAAGTGCTGTGGTGACAACAGTCCAAGGTTAATTGTAAGATTGAGGTGACACAAACTTGATCAGTGGCTATTTGTAGTGGTATATAAGTGTCACCTCAAAGGTAAAAGAAAAATAGTCTGTGCGGTCTATATGCTCTACTATATACATACAGCTGTGTGGCGGAGGTGTGGTCCCTGGCTCAGCTGCAGGGGAGGAGTGGTGCAGTGAGCTCAAGGGGGCGGTACCAAGAGGCAGGTGAGCCACAGGTGGTGGCGTTTGACTGATGACTGTGTCTCTTTTTTATGTTTCTCTATATAGTGAAGGCACAGTCGAGCGGGGAAGAGAGAGAGCTGGACTGGAACGGACTGTTTTCCTTGAGTGCACAACTGTCAATAAAAAGCAATAATAGTGAGCACAATCACCATGTGTGTCGTGTATTTTTACAAGCTGTAATTATTACCTCTGTGTTTGTAGCTGTAGCTTTTATCAGCTGTACAGCTACATAGCCTAATTCTCCAATATAAACCCCTTGGGGTGGGAGTTGTGTCGTCTTTTTGGGTAATTCTATGGTGAGGAGGGTAGTTCTTCCAAATGTGCAGCCGAAAATCAATTGTAAGGTTAAAGTGTACCGTATGCACACTATTTTTTTTTTTTTTTTTTGTGCACTTTTGTCAAGGTTGCAAGTGCGGGACTCACGCTGGGTAAAAGTCAAAAGGTGGTTTATTTACAAACGTGACCAAATGTGGAATATATATACATATATACAGTGCAGGGTGGGAAACAGAGGAAGGTCCAAACTCCTCTTCACACAGCCAGTGATTCACAACAATCCAATCAGACTCATGCTCACCCACTCGAGGTCCATCAAGAAGGCAAACAGGGAAGGGTCCAGGGAAGTCTGTGCACACGAAGAGAAGTTGACGTTAGCAAAGAGCACTGGGAAAACACAAGGAAATAACAAGGCAAGCTGGATTACACTGACAGAGGTTAGTACAAGGATCTGGCAAAGAATCACTAAGTAGCACCGGAATAATCATCAGCGATGGATGGCAGGTGAGTAGATCTGCACAGATGAGTACGGAGGTGGGGACCAGAGCCAGACTCGGCCCTGACGGTGAGGAGTGAAGGAAAACAACAACAACCCAGAAAAAAAAAACTGAGACCATGACAACTTAAATTTATGAATGCATAAATTAGTGACATCTTTTTTGCTGGGTCTTCAATTAACAGTCTTTACATGAGATTCTTTGATTGAAGCCAGTGAAGATTGATGCACTGTATTTCATTTGTAAATGTATAAGGTTTAAGAGGGGATATTAAAAGCTCATAATCTTGTTGTTAATAAAAGAGAAAGTCTACATGTTTTTGTTTTGCATTTTGTGAAACAAACAGAAAATGTCAAGGCATTCTATTTAGCATGAGCCGCAGCAGGGAGCGTGCCCCCAGGGCTGCAGTACTTGTTTATACTCTGAAAGACATTAAAGGATCGCGTCGATATATTATTGAGCTGTTTTCCTCATCTCTTTATTCCAGCAATCATGACACCACTCACAACTCGCAACTTTCATCTGTTGCCTAAATTTAAAATACTCCCCAGGTTTTATTCTGTGTGTCTTTATTCCAGCCTGATGTCACTCATACAGGAGATTTGAGTGCATGTTTTAGATATTACAATGAAAGAAATATTAGCTGACCTCAAGAAAGTTGCATATTAGGGGTCCCATTCTGTGAAAACACACTTTGGCAGTGTTTTGTGCTTTTTTAAAACATGTAAAATTAAAAATGGGAAGAGTTTCTTTCATTTTTTTTTTTTTTTTTTTTTTTTTTGCCTGTCCCGTTGGTCGCTTTTGCCATCAGAATTGTTGTCTAAAGGCAAAGAAAGATGCCCAACGACCATAGCTGGACTGGCCATCGGGCATTTGCC
>NW_024583700.1:45646-48425 GCF_018398535.1 Haplochromis burtoni
TTAGCTTTACAAGCCAATAACACCTTTATTTAGTTTGTGTGTTGAAAGTGGAGAGCATGAAGGAATCAAGCAGGGTAATTATATTGTAATATTGTTTACCTTCTTATTAAATGTGTTGTTGCCTCAAAAACTTAGATGGTACCCACTGATCCTGTGACCCACTGAGACCCAAGTTCTTTATATGTCCACACTGTAAGGACTGAAAAAATGTATTCAGGACCTAAAGTTTTTTGATCAATGTGATATGTCAATGCTATTATATTGATGCTCAGGCGTTTTATATGTGTCCTTTTCACAATTTCCACACAAAAGGAAAACTTTTCCTGTGCTATAACTGGTCACATGGTGTTATGAGACTTATATCCCCTGAAATTAAATCTTTAAAATATTCTGATAAATCGTCCCAAAATGCTCTTTGTGAAGTTTCCTTAAGTGAATTATGAGAAAACAAATCAAATATCTAATGTCATAGACATCAGACATGTGAAGTGTTGTCCTTGAATATACTAAAAGTATATACGCTAATTAAAGGGTGCGAGGCAGTCAAATACTAAGGCACTGGTTGATGTTTTATTGAATAACGCCACAATTTTACTCCACGATGTAAAACACACAGAGGACATAAAGATATCCTGGCTACACAATGCACACATGCAAAAAAAAACTTTAGAAAAAGCAAAAATAGATACATATACAATACATACAAATGTTTACATCACTCAAAGAAACATATTCACTGAAAATAATTTTAATTAGGCTTCTCAATTTAAATCCACATATCCTGAGCTAAAAAACAAAACAAGAAAATAATAGTTTTGAGTGCCATCTTTCCTGAGTTAGACACAATGTGGTTCCAAAAGTTAAACTTATTCCATGTTTACATTTAGAACTACATCAAACACACTGACATCATTAAAGGACATGCCGACTGTATCTGTTACTGTGAGGTGTTTTAATATGCCACTGGATTAGATGGTGTCACCGTGAGCTCTTTAGGATCTTATGTAACTCTGGCTTTTACTGTCACTAAGTAGGGCAAGTGTGATGACGAGGCATGTGACAGCACACCGTTACCAACACAGTGACACTCATGAAGACCCTTCCCAAACAGGAGGCGGATGCTGACGCATGCAACTGCATGAAGGATATACCGGACATCCGTGATGGAACCCCTTTGCAGTGTTCGTGCTTGCCTGCTACAGTATGCACGAGATTGACCTGTATCTTCCCTTCATTACTTTTTAAATAACTTTACTGTGAGGTGGAGGAAGACGCTGCTACAGTAGATGCGGTGCGTAAACAGATCAGACACCGACTTGAAAGCAAACCACTGCAGATCAGTGAGTCAGGGTGGTGTCCAGGCTGTAATGATGATGGTGAGAGAAATAATGAGAACATTTGCTGCACAGCACCACCAGCCACAGAAGCCTTTTATGGTCATTAACTGTGTATTTATGAATAATTTATACTTTCATGTTGCAATGCTTTGAATTTGATTTTTACTTCAAACATAAATTAATCTCTGTGAGATATTGAGAATTTCCTGCTCAAAATGATTTTCAAAGCTTTCTTACTGCATTTCTGCATTCTTACCTCAGCTTTGATAGTTTATGGCACATCTAAAATCTATATTTAAATTTCTTTATGCATATTAGTACCAGTAGAACCAGCACAGCAAGAATATCATTTGTCTAAAAATAGCATTTTGGGCAGTAGCAGAAGAAGAATCCTGCTTTAGAGCAAGATTATAGCCTACAGCAGCAATAAAATAACAATGGACAACTTTTATCTGTGTGAAGCTACTGTAGGATGCAGAGAAGCACTTAGAAAATTTGCTGAAAGACAAAAACATTGTACAGCGTTGGAACCCATCTCCTGTTTATCCATGCAAACGAAGATTCAGGGAATGAAGTCTCCCGTGTCTTGTGCTGGCCTAGATAGGATTACAATCAAAGGGAGAGCAGAGCAGGGAGCCCATCCCCTTTGCTGCAAACAGAATGAGTAAATGTTCCTTCTTTTACTCCGCTCTCTGAGTTCTTGTCAAGACGGCAAAGTGTTTGCTGCACCCGCTCTGAAGATCCCAAGCCTGGATGGCGGTGCATAATGAAAAGAGAACATGAAGACTGGGACAAAGATGAGCACAAGAAGAAGAAAGAGTAGGAAATGAAGCGAGAGTGGGAAGTGTGTCCGATGCTCCTCAGTTTATTTAATCAGAGCAGAGTGTTCTCGACTGCTGGACAGACTGTAGAGATACTGTAGTGTAATAATAACTCCCTGCTCTGCTCATCTGAAGACAGAAAGAGAGGGAATGCAACGAAGAGTTGACTCATTCATTCATCATCTGTATCAGCCTTTGGATGCACGGTCATCTGTAACTGTCGGCCAGATAAGAGCCACAGAGGTTTGAGCGCAGATGTGATGGGCTGAAACAGGTGCTTGATCTATTGCCACATATGCTGAGCAGTTTGGAGACCTGGGAGCAGGAGGCTTTCCAGAGGGCCTGTTTCAGCTTCAGTCACTGTGCAGGAGAGCATTTGCAGTCTGTCCAAATGCACATCAACAAATTAAAAGACTGATAAGGAAGTAAGTCTGATAATGGAGGTGGTTGTGCAGTTGACAAAAAATATATGTACTTTCCTGACTTCTTCAGGCTATACTGTAGTTTCATTGGGTTTCTCAGGGTGTCTGATAGTGATAATTATAATGTGATACTTTGCTGATCCCCTTTGGGAAATTCTGTTTCACTATATACAGAATGTGGGGGGTGGGGGGGGGGGGG